>NC_039251.1:16588936-16688482 GCF_003368295.1 Carassius auratus | reverse complement strand
AAGAACAATTTAAGAGTGTTCTCAGGAATCTCAGAAGTGTTTGCCTCAGACTATTTGTACTATAGTGTTTACAAGATTATCTGGATGTTAACATGATTTTGTGTGCAAACATTGGGTTTAAACGTAAATGTGATTAGATATTAAATTCCAAGAGATTTTTACAGGTTTTTCAAGCAAAAAGCCTTTCCCATAATTCAATTTTGTATTCCCAGGATTGTTGTATTCTGATGAAAATGTATTCATGCAGGTTTAATGGATTTTATTTGTTGCCGTGTGTCTTTTCTAATCAGAGACTGCTTAAAAAAAAAGAAAAAGAAATGTGTTTTTGGAATAGCAGTCCAAACTGGTTTAAAACAGGTTTAAGCTAATTCTTTTTAACTACAAGATCAAAACTAACAGGTTTAGAAGCATATCATTGAGATTCTATAAATGACTTGAAATATGTGGCCCTGGACCACTAAAGTAGTCAGAATACCATGTTTGCATATTTGAAGCAATAGCTTTACAGTACATTATATGGGTCAAAACGATCGATTTTTCTTTTATGCCAAAAATCATTAGGATTTAGTAAAGACTGGCCTTATGACTGGTTTTGTGGTGCAGGTCACATTTAAAAGTGTTGTCTGTCAATATTCTATGGACTATTATAAAGGCAATTTAAAATCTAATACCTAACCCACCAACACACATGGTTGCATTTTTCACTGTTGTGCCAATAGAGCTACAGTGATTTTAATGTACTTGAAACAATCGATATGAAACATCTCACAGCTTTGAATCTTCAACAATAACGGACAGACATTTTCCCGATTTCTTTTCTTTATTCTTGAAGGGCGCAATGCTTTTCTCTATTTCTGTGCACAAAAACCTCAACAAAGTGAAAGTCAACAGTGTGACTGTGGCTTCAGAATTCAATGTCACATCATGGCAAAACAAAAGTCGGCAAAAAACAGGGCGAAGAACTCTGTACAGTCAATAATCTTTAAAAAATAACACAAGGACAAAAATGTTCCTCTTAAATCAAAATTCTAATTTGTCTTTAGTGAAATACAACAAAAATAAATTCTATAAAATAAAACAGCAAAAATATTTAAATATATGATGGGCAGAATATTTTCATTTGCAGGAGTATTTGGTATTTTTTCCAACAAAATCCAAGAAAAAAAAAAGCATTCAAGTTACCAATTAAATACATACCAGTATCTACTGATGTTTATACTCCTTTAAATCCAAGAGACTTGACTAACTGAAGTTGCAACATGACTAACCAGCAGTTATTTTATGGTACAAACTCTTGCTTTTACGTACACTCTCCTTAAATGAAGAATCCCCAAACCGAGGCTCTTTTCGAGTACACGAATGCGAACAGGGATCATGAAGTCAGGCGACCCACTAAATCGCCAGGAGCTCATTTGTCTGAAAAAAAAAAGGTCGAGACAAACAAGCAAACCGAGTTCTGTCCACTAATGTTCCAGTCATCCTGGCATAAACTGTTGCATACATTTTCTCTTTCTAAAATTCTATCATCAAAACCTAAGCATTTATCCCACCAAAATAAAAAAGCCAAATATTTATCCATGGAAACGTGTTGCAATTGTAAAGCCACTTACTTCTACATTGCTTCGGCAAATATCAATCTAGAAAAGAATATGGAGAAGGGACCAACAAAAGGCTCTTCTGAATCACCATGGAGAAAGTAGGCGCAGAATCGCGCTTAGGCTATACTAGTTTGATGTGAAGCCATGCTAAGATGTTACAGCGTGTCAGCTGGAGCTTTCAAATTATTGAATTATTACCAAGAAAAAAAAAGGCGATAGGAATTTTCCAGAATAAAGTTGCATCACCCCATTCACATCAACTAAACGTCAAGATCATAACCCAACCGTCCCATTGTTCACAAACTATGGCCAACTCTTGCTCACGAGGTGCCACGTCCGGGTTAAGCTATGACATGAATATAATGTATGATCAAAAGCAGAATGACCCAAACGGCCCAAACCTTACTACTGAGCATGGGATAAAACAGGGATTTATTTTTTTTGTCTTTCACCATTGTATTTCTTTTTTTGTTGTTTTTCTATTTTCATAAATCTGCAGTCTCCCGACAGCATCACACACGCTGTTGCGTTTGAACAGTCAAACATTAACATAGTATGTACACCTCTGTCTTGAGACAAGTGCGACAGGCCCATTTTATTATTACAAACAATATGCACAGTCCACTGCAAGTTACACTTTTGACAGTTAATACTGCAGAGCAGACGGTGAAGAGACTCTCCGCTCCAGGGTTAGAAATTGAGGGAAGCTGAATGTTCTGGTTACACGGGCTCTGGAGTAGAGCAGCATGGTGGGACCTGGCCTTGCTCTGGATTCGAGTATCTCTTCTGGAGAGCTCAGATGGAGGACAGTGTGACAACATATTGTTAGTCTTTAGTCTGGCTGGGCGGCACCCTCCTCAGGGGGCTCCCAGTTCTCTTGTGCTCGTGGGCCTGGACGCTGAGGATTGTTGACGTGCTGTGCTGCAGGGCCAGTGTATGGCTGTGTAAGCGGGAGGTTATTCTGCTGAAATGATGCAAGAACAATCATATTACTACATGACAATCGGAAGAATTTATATTTATGGTTTACTTCGACTTGGAGATGCCATTATATAACGACACATAGGACAAATCAAAAAAGTGCAAACACTCCCAACTGGGGTAAACAAAAGCCATTAGTCAGTGAAAAAGTGCTGTTTAAATGGATGTTCAACAAACTTTCATTCTTGAAATACTTTTTATTCAGCAAAGATGCATTAAATTGATCGAAAGTTAAATCGTAGTTACTTTAAATTATAATATTTGTGCTGTATTTGATCCAAAAAATGCTGCCTTGAGTACAAGAGACTTTTTTCCCAGAAGCATCTAATGGACCAAAACCTTTAAAATCTTTAGCCATCTAATAGTAAACTCCCACAACAATCTTTCAAACCAGGAACACAGTGTCCCTCTTTTTTAATGCAATTTAATGTCCCAGTAAAGAGACTACATGGGTTTGCAGTTAAGAAAGTTCATTAAAGTCTTTGGAATCTCACAAATACAGGATGTGTTTAAGAGATGTCTAAGAGTAGCATGAGGTTTGTGACTGAAGCTCAGTACCGGTTGAAACTTTGTGCCTGGAGAGTGAGGGTACAGAGCAGTGTCCTCTGGAGGAGAAGTGTCCTGCTCATCGAGGGCCTCCTGCTCATCAGGCTCCTAAAACAACCATCACAAATGAAGTTGAGCACCTGATTTAAAATATAATAAAACTATTTGCTTCATTCCAACTAACCAGGGATATTTGTGAACTATGTCCTCGATAAAGAGTCCCTTGCAATATAAACATGAAAATTCAATCAAATGGGAAAGTTCAAGGCTTTATCGGTTTAACGAACAAAGAAAATTATTAGGGGGACTTAGTCAAATCAAATGACAGATGAGGGACCACTATAAATGGACAACACAAACCAAACACTTACACTTGAATTTGATTCAATTGTTTTTAACTTAAGGAAGCTTCTGATGACTGACAGGAATTTGCCCATGGATGAACTGAATAGACAGTGGTATGACTAGAACACTAAACATCCTCCTGAACATTGTGTTCTTCCTCAAAGTTAATCATCAGAATGGAATAAAACTGATACCACATCCAAATTTGTATAGTCACACAAAAGCTTCTTCGTGCAGGTTGTTTTCAGATTAGATGACCTGATCTTACATTCCCAAAATAAAATCAGACTCAAAACAAAAAAAGGAAACCACCACCAAACACAAAAATTACCTCCAACTCTCATCTGTACACTATAGCCAAGGCTTAGAGTTTTCGATCACTTAGTTACACATTATGACTTCTTGTTGTGTAGAAGGAAACAGTTTGGACACATTGAGATGAGGACGAAATAACAGTTGATTTTGTGTTGTTTTTGAGGGAGGTGGAAGATGGTTCTGTCTACATCAAGCCCTGTGAACACCAAAAAGTTGCGCAGATGGCACCAGTGTGGCCGGGCCATACGAGTCTTACGGTGTGCTGTTGTTGGCCTGTCACTTCCCCTGGCAAAAGTTGCTGTGTCGAGGACGGGTTCCGGCCAGCGTCCTCTTCAGATACCACCTCGTGCTTCGTTAAGTGACACTATTTTGAAACGGCAGTTAATATTGCATACTGTTTCAACAAATTATGCATCTATGGCTGCATACATTTAACATTTGTGGCAATTTGCTACTGATTAAACTTGATAAAGAAAGCACCTTATTTCTGCAAATCAATAGAAATGGCTTAAAAAAAAATATATCTACGGCATAAAATCAAGTGTAAATGTAACGAAACTTAAATTTATGCAAATATCAACATTTGTAACTGCTTTGCGTTATAAAAATTAAAACCTGGAAATAAAAGTCGAAAACTCAAAGCCCTATCTATAGTTAAACATTTCTGGATTAGAAAAGACTTCCTTTTAAAACCTTTTCAAAATTATTTTCCAAAGGTTAAACGTTTGAAATGTGCCTGACCATCATTATACAGTCATAGTGAGAGATTTCAGTGCTAATTTCTGAAGTTTGAATAAAGTGTTACTCTACATTACATTAGGGGTTCTTAAATGGCAACCATTCAGATATTTAAATAAGTAATTATTAAAACGTCTCAACTAATGGGCAGAAGCACACATGCATGATTAGACTTTAAACATACTGGTGCTAATGTTGCAGACAATGAGGGGTGGCATGAGCCATCACTTACCTCTTCTGGACACAACTCACAGGCCTTGGCCAAAGTCATACGGGCACTGTGGGAGCGCTCCAGGAAGTATCCATTAGAAGTCTCATTACTCTGGACAGGAGGGGACCAGTTGTTATACGTGTACTGAGTATTGCTAGTGTACGGTCTCCGTTCCAGCTCGTCACCAAGCCACTCCACTGCCCAGGTCCACTTCCTTTTTAAATCTCCATTACTCTGGAAAGAGTAGACCATAATCAGTTTTTACATACAAACACACATACATATAACATTCAAATGCAGTCTTTCATTATCAAGCCGACCTGGAGAATTTGGTAGGCCACTGAACAGTTGCTGAAAAGAGCCACCATGCATTTGATACACTGATAAGCTCTCTTTTGGTAGTGATTTTTGGAGCGCTGAATGGTGTCAAAAAGCCCATCACGGTCATCAGGGATTCCCTTCAGCACATTGTGGATCCTAACAAAGGAAAAGGGCAGAGCAGGACATTACGATCCATTCAGGAATTTAATTAATCTAAAAAAAAAGGTAAGGATGCCTTAAGATTAAGAACTTCACTCCAGGAACTAAATTGCAGATATGAGTTTCTGGTTGTTCTGGGGCCTTTTCTTCATACGCCATTTCACATAAGAGACATTTGCTAAACAAAGTGGAAAGATAGACTTACCGGTGAGTCTGCCATGAGTCCTCAATAAACAAGATTTGAAGGAGCAAGTCCAGGTAAGGCCTTAACTCATACGTGTATGAATATGCCACCTATGCAAAAACACCAATGTTAATAACCATCTTCAGACAGGAAAAATACACATGCACATGGCTAGACGATACAGTGAAAAATTGTATACATTTAACATCGAGACAAGTGTTACGGACCATTTACACAGATTCACAGACCTTCTGAACTCCAATAACATCATGCTTCTTCAGTTTAAACCAGATGCTATTAAAATACTTGTCTAAATTCCCTCATCACAATTTGCAAGAGAGGTTGACAGCAGGAAACAAGTTTAGTTCAATGATAGATAGTCTTTAGGAAACTTAATGGCCAAATGAAATGTGCATTTATAATGTAATTGTAATATTCACAATGCTGCTTAAGTTGAAAATTGTCAACATCTTTTCAAAGATGAAGGCCGGTAATGCCTCTCACCTGCCACAGTAGTTCACTCAACACAGTGGAGGAAAACTGAGGGTTTTCCCAACAGCAGAATCTCAGCAGTTTGATAGTGTCCTCTGAGTTACTGCAGTCCTCGATAATCTTCTTCACATAACTGGTGCGCACAAACAGGATGTCCACCACCAGCTGCTGCAGAGGCATGATGGGAGCGGTGATGTTGGGGTCACCATATGGGTTTGGCAGGGGAGGGTTTCCTAAAAATGTCAACATGTGGAAATGTCAGCTCGTATCCTGGAAATGTCAGCTCATATCCTGGAATGTGGTCTGGAAAATGTTGGTTTTCAATGCAAATCTTTAAAACTAGTTTCAACAGATCAAACTACTAAAACATTGTGAACACAAAAAAATAAAAAGGAAGCACATCTCTGCTTGTTTCTCTGTAAATGCCCTCAGCTCCAAGCAATGCCAACGTGGCACTCAAGCCTGGAGATGGCTGTGTGTCAGTCAGTAAGTCCTGAGCAAGGATGTAAATCTTCATTGGGCAATGGGGACCAAAACTATGTGTGAAAGCCTACAGACTATTTTGTTATCTGAATGAACACATTCTGCAGCAAAGTATAAAATTCTCACCATTGATTGAGGACTGCATACGTGAAGTCACGTCACAGCAACGAATCAGCTGAGAGACGACAGTATAGAGTTTTCCAAGCTCAGCATACTGGTACTTAATGGGAGGGCCAGAGCCCTCATCCAGAGCCACAAGCATGAAGGTAGCTGGTACCCCAAGCTTCAAAAGCTGCGTCTTCTCTGCCAAGCCTGACAAAGAAATGGGAGTGAGACGGGACAGCACTATAGCATGAAAGCCCATATGAATGCAAGCCTTAAGGGTGGCGAGTGGTCCTTACCAAGGTTGGCATACATGACGAAAAGATTGAAGTACTGCTGCAGGTGACGGCCATGCTCAGAGACTTCCCTTCTCAGCAGATTGAGTACAGCACGGAACAAGTGCTCACTTAAACTCAAATTATCACAGCTCTGAGACAAAAGAACAAATAATACAAAACATAAGAACCTTGTGGAGTGAGCTCCAAATTGTAGACATACCCTGATTTCCCATGAATGAGGGAAGCCTAGATTTACAAGACATACCTGACTTGATGGTCCAGGTGAAGCAATGGGTGAAGGGCAGGGTCCATCTTGCAGGGAGAAATGTGCAATGAATACAATGAGTTTGGAGAAGGCTCCTCGAACCTCTGCACTGGGACACTCGAGCAGGTACTCTGAGAAGCGGTTCGGATATGCAAAGAGGACGTTGTGGGCAAACCAGTAACGCACATTCTTACTGTGCCGTAGCAAGATGCACAGAGCATCATACCTGAAATAAAAGAAACAAGGATCAACTTATTGTAGATAAACAAGGAATCATCTAACTGTTGAATAACAAAGGCAAGCACGTGCCTGATAAACTCAGAAATCACAGGCTTACCAATCACTAGCAGGGCCACGGACAATTTTCTTGGTGTGGAATCCAGTACTGAAGAGAAATCTAGCAGCCAGCTGTATACTAATCATGGCCATTTCTTCTGCTTCAGGCAAAAGATGGTCTTGACCTAAAAGCCACAAAAGAATTATCGTTACTGCTACAATGACTTTCACCATCCCCTGGAATAGATTATTCTGCAGCAGCAACAATAGGAGAATGTGTAATGATGTAAAAAGGAAACCCATTTACCAAACACGCACACACTTAGACACTAATGGTAATATGCTAATATTAATATGCCAACGTAGTGTGCGCACAAATGTTTTCTGAAGGATTTAGCAAAACTCAAAACAAAAAAAACAAAGTAATGGCTGCTGAAATACCTGCTATGCCTCATAGGAATAAATTACGTTTTAAAATATATTAACTAGGGATGGGCAAGTTAACGCATTGATTAATGGCAACAATTATGAAAGTTTTGCTCACTGGCACTGAATACACATACAGAAACCATGGGTCACAGGAGAGGTGGGATGTTGATCAGTACTGACTTTGGATGGGTGTCATCACACGTCTCAACCAATGAAAGCCTTTGGGGAAGGCCTAAGATAGCATCACTCACGACTTCATAAGTGGGAAATAGTAAGCATGTGATGACAGCAGAGAAGCGATCTCACTGAGCCCAGTGGAGTTCATTTGTTAACTTTGTGGTTTATAATAAGTCGTTTGGGATGCAATAACATGACCCTCTTACAATATACTGCTGTACAGATCAGTCACATTTGCTGATCAGAAATGTTAATGCAATCATGCTGAACATCAGAAATTCTGCGCTATGGCACGGTTAGCACTCGCAGGCATACCAAACCCGAGCCCAACTGAACCGCGCTCTAGCCCACCTTTTACAACCAAGCCAGGGCGCATGAACGAACCGGGATTTGAGGCCCAAGCGCTCAGGCTCAAAACACCTAGTGTGTGTACCCTTATTCTCCTGCACCCCCCACCCACATCTTTGAGCACAACTTTTTTTTCTATAACAATATACCATTTTTATAAAAGGTTAATGCCCTGGCAGTGGTATATAGCTTTGGTTTCATATTTAATTTGATTACATTGTGCATACCAAACGTTATTGCACTTTTGTTCAACTACTTTTGAATGTATTATTGAATTGTGCATAATGCGATTAATCACAATAAAAATTATAAAGAATTGTGATTGTAATATTGTAAAATTTAAATATTTCACAATATTCCTTTAATAAAATTAAGGTACGCAATATTGCTTTCATTATCGCAGATGAATCACCTTCGATAATGAACGCGATATTGCATAAATTGTCAGTGATCTATGGCTCTATTGAATGCCGCTCCATTTGAAAGCATGTGATGGCAATTTACTGCCAATCAGGGAACCAGCTTTACTGACGAAATGCGACTGACAAATCACATGCAAAATATTGCCCATCCCTACTTACAATTTCCTCAAATGTTATAAATCACCAAATATAACTTAGCATTTAAATATAATCTTAAGGCATGAACAATTTTTTAATATCAGGATTATTCCTCAAAGTCAAATTCTGCTTTTTATCAATTTATAAGAGAAACAGATTGAAGAATGACAGCACATTGCAGCCCTGATCCCATCTGCAACAGTGGAGAATAGAGCAAGGTCAGTGGCTGGATTTACCTGGAGGGGAGTTCAAGTAGACACTGTTACAGGTCAGCAGTTTCCTGATGAACTGGAAGTACTCCAAGCTGTACTGCATACGGTTGTGCATGAACTGCACATTTTGTTTGCGCACGCTGCGTTCAATAGCAGAGGGCATCTTCACCTGGTGAGGTTTGCTGGTCACTGTGAGCTCAGTAATGTATTTAACCAGCTCACTGTCCTTGTCCAACGTGTCCATACGCTCATAGAAGAGGATGTAGGCATTCCACCAGCGCTTCTGTCGCCTGTAGGACATGCGTTTCATCATGTGGTCAAAGACCTCACCCATGTACTCTCCACCAAAGCACTGGTTCTTCATCTCCTCGTCATCGTCCATCTTGCACTCAGTGACGTCTCCATCATCAAACTTATACCAACGGTTCCTTTCTCCCTCACCACCACTGCCGTTCCTCTGAATGATGTAGGAGTAATAATGACCTCCACTAGCCTGGCCTGAGTGGACCAGCACTCCTACCAAACGATAGCGAGAGCTGCAGGGGGGTTCCGGCTCTGACGGCTCATTCTGCTGGACCACCTCCTGCTAAGGACAGTTTCAAAACTTCAGCTATATAAAATATTACCAAATTGCATTTATTTAAATGAGACCATTTGAAGACCAAAGACAGACAATGCTGGTGTAATACCTCATTCTCTGGGTGCACATCAGACCCCTCCAGCTTGGCTACTCCAGCTACTGTATAAGGCTCCATGTCTAACTCCCGTGGGAACTCAAAGTAATCGTTGAACTTGATGGCACACTCTCGTTCCCAGTCATAATCAAAGCGTTTTAGCTGGATGGCCAGCACCGGAGGAAGCTTTTTAATAAGTAAACGCTTCACTGTGTCAACCTGTCATGTAGACACACCACCTTGAGCTTAATAGTGTTCTCTTAAATAACAACAAAGACATCCTTAAGATAAAGACAGAACACACACCTTCTTGTTGCATTTTTCACAGTGGTAGGCATTTGCACCCTCGAGTAAGTCTCCTTTCACATACTGCTCCATAGAATCGAGGAGATTTTGATGGTTTCTGATATCTACATTCAACGTCGTAAACGATTCCTCACATTCATATCTGAAAAAAAGAGCATGGAGTGTGTTACACTGACACAAAGATCTGTGAAGGCAAAAAATAAGCAATATTAGATTTCCAATGTACCTGTGAGGACAGCCCTGACATATTTTCTGGTCAGCAAAAGAGCCACCCAGCACTTTGCTCAGCATGGCAGGGTGACCCAATGCTTTCAAAGCCTCGTCTAAACTGTCTACTAGCGAGTTAAAGAACTCCAGGGCATCATGCTGCTCCCTCAGATTGACCGGTTCACCCCACAACCTGCAGGAGGAAGCAATCGATTTAGAGAATAGTGTCTTGTTCAGTACTCTTAAAAGAAAGGAGGATTACACAAAAAAAGAGAGGATAAATTTACCGAAATTGCTTCCAGAATCCCCTAGGCACATAGTATTGCAACCTGGAGGAAGCCAAGTGTCCAAAAATGACCTGCAACTGCCGAAGAACCCCAATGTTGTATTCCTTCCTGTCTTCCGACTTACTGAGAGAAGGTTTGTCTTCAAACTGGTGCTGATAGCCAAACACCTCATCCCGGGGATCCACATTACTCTGCAACAATTGAAGCAAGGCTTTCAATAAACTTCAATTGTTTTAAATAATATCACATAATGATTTAAAGAAAACTTTTGTTAAAATGCCCTCAGCTCCAAGGAATGCCCACATGGCATATACACCCCAGAGATGGCTAAGTTTTTCAGTCACTTGGTAGTGAGAAAGGATGATAGTCATCATTGGGCAGTTCATCCATTAAAAAATATGCTAAATGCTTTCAATTTAATGAAATTAACTTCCATCAGAAACTGAAAGCACAACCTCTCCAGAAACAATCCAATGTGTGTGCTTCCACAACAACAAGCCCAAGAGCTGTATGCACTCTCGGGGTTAATAAAGCACACACCTGAGCTTAATTATACTGGGAAATGAGAAGCCACACCCCTCCACCTGAACTGTTCCCTAGGCAATCCTACTCCCATTTTTATTCACTGTGACTGGTACAGGTGCTAATGGCCCATTGCAAACTTCCTTGGTTCAACATGCAATGTGCCAATGTTATGGTTAACTCAAACTATTTAAAGTTGTTATATAAATAAAGCTGAATACACACATACATATATACATATATATATATATATATATATATATATATATATATATATATATATATATATATATATATATATATATATATATATATATATATATATATAAAATATTAGATGAAAAATCTGTCTTGTTTTAGTGTAAGAATTAAAGAACAGGAATTAAAGCTAAATATAATTTAAAAAATCTAATTTAATACTAAAAATATATTGAAATAAAAGCCAATTCAAAACTGTACCAGTATATAAATAATACTAAAATAACAGTTAAGCACTTTGAATCTTTAGCATTTTATATGGAAAAAAAGTGATTAAATTTGATTCACAGTCCATTGAAAGTGAACTCAAACCTATAATGGGAAAAACATGGAATATCCTAAATTTAAAAATTAAATAAAACTTGAGAACTGCGTGTTCACATTGCTCAATCTAAGTGAATCATACTGTGACCTCCTCCAGAGATATTTGTTTTGATTTATAGTCCTTTTTTTTATTAGAAACACTCACACATAGAGCAAAATTCTCATGAACACAATGCAGTCTGAAACTCCAGAAATGAACCATGCTAGGCAGTACCTCATTATCTTGCTTCTCGTCTCCAGACATATCATCATCCACATCGCTGCCCGTGCCTTCGATGGCCAGAATGCCATTCCTGATGGGAGGAATCATGTAGAGCTGCTGGATCACTGAGTTCATGTAGCAAGTCGCACCTGCATTTTTCAGACCCACAAACCCCTTGGTGGGCCTTGGTCCAACTGGCGGTAAATATTCCCATTCTGTAAGTGGTTCACAACCTAAAGGTACATAAAAACAATTTATAAAAAAACAAGTAAATAACTATGCATCATGAAAACTGATGGGGTTGAGTGCACCATTTCTAGGAATCAGGAATCAACATTAGCACACACCTAAATAGTACATATCAGTTAGTGTGTCCACAATCTGCTTGAGATTTCGCACACATCCGACAGCAAGTGCAACCAGCAGTTCAAAGCCTGCATTGATGGTGGCTGGGGTGCTACACACAGGTATGGCCTGCTCAGTGGGGAATTCTCCACTCTTCATGTATTGCAAGTACACGTTAGATGCTGGGAACAGGAAGTCATCCATTAACTCCTATAAGGAGTTCATGGGGAAAAAAAAGGAAGATCATTTAGTCTTATTTGCCAATGCATTCATAAATAGGAGATTTTTCTTCTGATGTTGTAGGTATCTAGTAAAAGTGGCCAGTGTTTACCACTGAAATGTTTACCTTGATAAGATTAGCACCTCCTTTTTCACAGCCAATGTGGAACTTCTTCTCTGGTGTCTGGAAAGCTAGTAGCTCTTTTGTGACACCAATATGACCTTCCAAAATGGTCTCCTCAACCCCAGGCTCTCCAGTCCTCTTCACTTCATCCTAAGACAAAAACAACAACAAAAAAACCCTCAAATTTGTACACACTAAAGTTTTCACTATTCTAATTCCAAAAAGAAGTTTAGGTAAATGAACATACCCGGATGCGCTTCAACCAGTCGATCTCATTGTTTAAGAGAACTTCTGCATTAGGAAGATTAATGTTGCTGTTATATGCATAGTTGAGTAAGTGCCTTAGAAGAGTGAAGTAATCAGCAGCATGCTTTGCCCGCTCTTTTGCAGTGCTCTGGAACACAAAAGGACAGGATAAAAATGACTACAAATTAGATGTTCTGAATTAACAACAAAATGTAAAAAAAAAAAAAAACTCCAGCTCTGTCCCAAAGACATACAAGACACTTACACCTAAAACTGTGAAGAGGAGGGTGATGAAGAAGAGGAGAGGCCTATGGCCCATACAACACCGGGTGGCCATGAGGAAGAACTGTTCTTGGGCCATTTGGCGAACAGACCTTAATACAAAAAATTAAAGTATGCATTATTAGCAATGAATTTTATCAAACAAAACCATTCTATCCCGTTTGCTAAAATGACAAAATTCAGTTTGAAAAACGTTAATAAATTAATTTGAAGTTTAAACATTTAATACCTCACTTTTATAAAAAGACTTCCTGAAAACTACAACAAAAGCATATTTATTTTATTGAAAGTTAAAAAGCATAACAGGAATAACAGTACCCTACTTTACGATAACTCACTTGCTCTGGCAGTGCAGCAGCAGATCTATAATGAAGGTTTGCCAGGCCTTTTCTTTGCTAAGTGCATCTAGTGCAGTGGGCAAAAGGGCGAAACACAGGGTCATGACCTCCAGAGCTTCACAGCACACCTGCTCATCTTCGGCATCAGGTTCATTGCCAGCATTGGTCTGTGGAAGAAGCAACATCGCAAGCATAAATATTGAGTCTAGGGCTGCACCATATTGGGAAAAAATGACATTGCGATATTTTATTTTTCTGCGATATATATTGCGATATGAAATCTAATCTGATTTTTTCTTACAAGCAAAAATGAGGTGAGCACACTTACATTCTCATTTTAAACGATTTAAACAGAGTATTATTTAAATTAGAGTAAATTATTTGTTTGTAACTTTAGGATATGGTTTGAATTGTTAACATATTAACTAACATGAACTTACCACGAGCAATACTTTTGTAACTATATTTATTAATCTTTGTTTATCTTAGTTTATAAAAACACAGCTGTTCATTGTTTGGTAATGTTACTTCACAGTGCATTAACTGTGTTAACAAATACTGTACAACTTTTGATTTCAACAATGAAGGCTATAGCCTAAATGTTGAAATTAACAATGTTGTAAAAGTGCAGTTTATTAATAGTAAATGTTAAATAATGTAGTTAAATAGTTTACTAAAAAGAACATTATTGTAAAGTGTTTCAGATTTTTTGTATGCACCAATTCAGATGTCTCGTGTGTTCAGTGTTGGACAGGTCTGTTGTTTAAACCATACATTAAATTGAATCGGTTCAAAGGAGTTATTTGTTCGCGAATCAGACATGTGCGGCACGTGTTGTGTAATTATCTCTGCAGTTTAGGATATTGCACAAGATATGAGAACACAAAACATTTCATCACTGGATAGGTTTTTTTTTTTTTGTTCGACACCATCATGTCAATTGATTTTGATTAATATGCGCGAGGGAGAGAGAGCAAGACAGCGCTCGTGTTGTTTGAAGACGATGAAGGTGAGCATGCGCGTACGGCCGGGGCTCTCTCGCGCTCTCTCGCGCTCTCTCTCTCTCTGCTCGTTCTTATATGCGCCCTGTTAAACTGACAGGACTTAAATGTGTAAATGATAAACTTTCACTCTATGATGGTTAAGCTGTGCAATTAATCTGCGAATCACATTCGTCAAGGGCCGGGGAGCAGCTGGCCCGAATGGTTAATGAATAACAGATCAACTACGACAGCCTACATCACACATCCTGCGATGTGACTATCGTGGATTCGTACATCGCAATAAGAGGTGGGTAGTAACGAGTTACATTTACTTGAGTCATTTTTTGGGGTAAATAATACTTTTTGAAGTATATTTAAAGAGGGGTAATTTTACTCTTACTTGAGTTCATTTTTTTGGGAAAAATCTGTACTTTTACTTCGTTACTGTGGGCGACGCTCCTCTCATTACTTTATCTTAATGCAATAAATGTTATAACTGCTTCAGTTTATTCCAAACGCGCAGTCTACTTTTCTCTGGACAATGAGCGATGCCTATTCGCGAATGATTCATTCTTTTGAGTCAATTCTGTTCAAAGGCTTGATCAAACCAATTGGCAAACGAGTGAATTGGTTCATGAATCAGTTTGAATGATTCGTTCATTTCCCTGCCGCAAGCGCTGAGCGTCTGAAGCGGTTCACTCAGAGTTGTAACGTTTAAGATCAGCAGCAGCGTTGAAAACGTTGCTATGGAACTGCACTGAATTGAAAGCAAATCTGCAAAGGCTATTATTTGCTTGCGATGGAGATCCTTATTAGATGAACACCGCGTGTGCTGTCTACTGTTTAACAGGTAATAACTTGTTGGGCTACATTCGATTACAGTACACGATACCACTGTGACATTAGTTTGTTGTACGTGTGTGGCTTATAACAGAGGGGAGTCAAGTTGAATGCAGCTTCCAAAAGACAAAAAATAGCTGATTAAGATTTTATTAATTTTAATACAATCACACCGGTGCGAGTATGTTCAGCATATGATCAGCTGCTAAATTCAGATCTGTGATCGCTTGCTGGGCTGGCGTTGAGCCAGAGATAGATGCGTTTATACAGCGATGCGCATCAACCAATCACACAAGATTCTGATGAGCTTATGAATGTAATGGCATTCAGATGAATCATCACTAAAATGCCGGTGCTTCCTTCACTCGCTCACTGACTGAATACCTCTTCCTGGCGAATTCTCTCATCAGAAACAACAAAGTGCAGATGTGTGTACAAATCTATAATTAAGACAGTGTTAACAGTTTCAGTGATTTTAATGGGAGTTTCTGAGAGTTCAATATTGAACTCTAGACTGTCAGTGAAAATGATCTTTAATAATATAAATGATATTTGCTCTCTTTCTGAACAATGATTAGTAGCAATTTTTATATAATTAACTTTCAATGTTAAATTCACATTTTATTTAAAGTCAGTCTTATTAAAAATGTTATGGCATGACACCTATATCTGTTACTTAAGTAAACAGGGTTTTATAATAAATTACATAAATTGGAGTAAAGGCTGATGAAATATGTACATTTATACACACACACGTAACATACATTTTATCTATATATCTAAATAAAAATAGGCTCAGTATATATGACCCAAAGTAACTAGTAACTAACTACTCAAGTAGATTTTTTTATCCGATACTCTTTTACTCTTACTCAAGTAACTATTCAGACTAGTACTTTTACTTTTACTTGAGTAAATATTTCTAGAAGTACTTTTACTTTTACTTGAGTACAGTTTTTTGGGTACTCTACCCACCTCTGATCACGATATCGATGCTTAAACGACATATCGTGCAGCCCTAATTGAGTCCTATATAATATTCATAATATTGAGTTCATAAAAAATGAATCACACCTGGTTTTTTTTCTTTTTTCAACTTGGCCAAGAACTAGTACCTTCTCATAGATCTTGCTGATCTCCTCATTAGAACTGAAGACGTGCTGAACCGAGCCGCAGCCAGAAGCCCAGACTATCTTCTGAACCGCTCGAATGACACAGATATCTGGGATGTACTTGGAGGCCTGGAAAAAGTTCTGGGTACAGGAAGAGAAGCACAAACTAAGAAAGCTGGGCCTGAAACATGAGGTGTTTCACTCTCTTTTTTCACATGCAAAGCAAAAGAGGTTTCAACAAAAACACTTTTGATCATTACAGACATTTAAAGATAGCTAAGGACATTTATTTGAACAATGCAAACAAACCAGTTTATGTAGGTGACAGTTGTGTGTTGTTGCATAACATACCTCATCCGAGATCTGTTGGGCGAGGCGAATGGCCACGTTCCGCAGCATGCACTCGGCTGAGGGGTTTGGGATATTCTGCAAGGCGTTCTGCAACACTAGAGCCTGGTCATGTGTGGTCTGGTTGATCTATGAACAAATAAAAAAATAAAAATAAAGTGTTATCTCACAGATTCGTGCTAGGTCTCTATTATGTACAGTAAAGCAAGAAAGAGAGCTAGGAAACGGATAATAACTACCATTTAAAAGCTGGATCTCAAAAAGCTTGAAAAAAAAAAAAATTCTCCTCACCAAGGCTGCATTTATTTGAACAAAATACAGTAAAAACAGTAATCTTGTGAAGTTATTACAGTTTAAAATAACTCTTCCATTTGAATAAATCTTAAAATGTAATTATTATGATGGTTAAAGCAGTCACATGATCCTTTAAATATCTTTTCAATATGCTTTTTTTTCATGCTCAAGATACATTTATGATCATGAATGTTTAAAACAGTTGTGCTGCCAAATACATTTTTTGGAAACAAATATTAACCTTTACGGGATCATTTTCTTTTCAGGATTCTTTGAATAGAGAGCTCAAAAGAACAGAATTTATCTGAACTACAAATCTTTGATAACATAAATGTCTTTACTGTCACTTTTGGTCAGTTTAATGCATTCCAAGCAAAAAAAATTTTTTTAACTTCTTAAAAAAAAAAAAAAAAAAAATTACTGACCCCAAAATTTTTGGCAATAGCCCAAAAACCATGTCTGTACAAAGTTGTAATGTGTGAAGCAAAGTTTAAAATTCAGCAAACTCTACCTGACACTGGTATAAAATTAAAATCATGTTTGTTTTTGTACTAAAACATTCAGTGCTTTAACAAAAAAAATAGCTTCACATTTCAGCTTGTGATGCAGGCAAAATCATGGTCAGTGGTATTTTCCAACCCTATTAGTCATTCTAATACTGTTCCATTACACGCACAGAAACATAATCAAACAGTCTAATAAAGAAAAAACTGCATGATCAAACTACATTTAACTTTCCCCTTTCTCATGGTTATTACTCCCTCATGGAAACGCTTCTGGAGTCTGTGCGAGTGTTTCCTCTCAAGACACTGTACACCCTTGACATTTGTGGAGCGACACAGGGCAAGCCAGCCGGTTTCTAATGATTGATGAATGTCAGGGAGGCTGAAAGGTTATGATCTTAAACAGAAATTAAACCATCAGTGCTAAACCTATAAAATTCACTCTGAAATTTTTTTTTAGACTAGAGCTGTGCCAAATGCACTTTTATGAGATGAGGTACTGGACAAAAGTGTAAAGTGAAGCCCACAAGTGAACGCAGGTTCAATTTTCCCTCCCTAAGAGACGAAGTCTGTCTCTTATGCCATTGCTACAGTTTTAAAATCCCAAAATGATATCACAATTTAAAATGTGTTCCTTATAAAATTACAAGATTGAAACGGTTTTTAATTAATTGAGGGTATAAGTTCTGGACCTTTTCTGTAAAATAAATTTCACTGAAGGTATTGTGCCTATACTTTTGCATGACCTCCTTGAAAGGAACAGTTAGCAGGAGCTAAAGGAAGGGCAACTTACAGGCGACACAGGGATAGTCCCCTCCACCACAGGCTGGCAGGCCTCCGCCACAGCCTTTACATGGCCAAAGCCTACAGCTGTGAGCAGCAGTTTGGCTATTTTTAGTGCGTTGAGATAAGCTCCCCGCCGGGTCTCCATGTCAGCATTTGGCAGGAAGTTATTTCTGGTGAGCATGCTCAAAACCAGGGGCAGGCCACCACTCTTCAAGAAGTTGTACTGGAAGTCACTCGCATCCTCACCCAACGTCCCACTGGCAGGCATGAGCAAGGCGTACACCACCTGAGACACACAGAAACATTGTGTGCATCACAGAATGATGCCACACAGAAAAGCCTTTAGGGAAGTGTTACTGTGCCCATTTTTGCTAAATAAATTAAAATATAAATACCATACCATCGTGAAAAACAACAACTCCTAAACAGAAATAAAAGCTAAAGCTAAATAATAAAAAAAAATGTATATATTTGTAGACCTTTGTGTGTTTTTCAGTAATCTTAATGTGTTTGTGCTACATTTTTGTTCTATTATTTACACTACTTATCTGTGTGTATTTTTATTTTTTATTATTACTATTGGATTCAATCAATCAGTTCAACAAAATAAAATAATTAAAAGGAAATTGGAAAGAGGAAATAATACTAGAATACATATATACTAGAACATAACCGGCTATGCGTCTATGCTTGGCTAGTTTGAGAACCAAACAAACCTCTATCAAGTAAAGCACTTGCGATGGTGATGGTCCAAAGAAACGTGAATCCAATGTGGGGCTAAGGCTGTTCTCGCCGAGTTTGGCGTGATCTAGACAGATGGCTCGCAGGTTTTCCACTGTGGCATTATCTGAAAGGCAACAACAGTGAGCAATGAATAGAGATGGCAGATTGGTGCAGCTAGATGTCTCGAGCAGACATCTAATGAAGCATATAGAGCACCTGGAGGCATGAGCTTCATTAGAACACGAGCTCCATCCCGCAGGAGAGGCATGTTGAGATTACAGCCCAGGTCTGCAACTTGCCAGAGGAAAGAGATGTAGCGCAGGTGCAGGGACATTATCTGAGATGCAAAACATTAAAGGCAGTTATAATAAAAGCAGTAATAAATGGAATACTAAATCCAGACATTTAGAAAAAGGTGGGGGGGGGGTGCTTCTACAGATCTCTCAGCAAAGCACCATGGGTGGATATGCACAATTTATCAACGCCGCTTCTGTCAAGATATTTTTCATGACTATGGATGCACTCACTCCCCTTTCAACAAATAGACTGTTTGGCTAAATTATGGCACAATGCTCACCACGCCAGGAAGACAGCTCTCCACTTCAGGGTTTGGCCCATCACTGTAGTGATTGCCATGGTTCCCAGGCGAGCCAGTGGAGGAGTCTGAGGAGCTGTCTGGACTGGAAGGCATATTGGCGCTGACCTGGGTGAGCTTGGCTGTGATGAGCTAGAGAGAGAAAAAAAAAAACTCTCATAACCTATAACATTTTCTGATCAAAAGTGCTGTTAAATTGCAAAATAAAACTTGTGTGAAATGGCCTATTGAGTAAATTGAGAAAAAACAGCTAAGCAGATGCCTACAGTTTTATCTTTGAGGTTTAGCTGCCCGATTAGCTTCCTGTCATCTGCTGGGTCTATGATCTCTCCCCCTATGAACAGCTCAATCTTGGTGTGGGTGCTGTTGGCCTTTATGCGGTTCAGAATGCAGCGTCGCACAGAACCAATTGTGTCGTTGGTATGTGACCAAATATCCAGATCATCAACCTGTCGGCCTTGGTTTGGGAAACGCACAACCAGCGTGATATGCTTTCCTCGGAAAGCCCTTAAAAGAGAAAAGAAGAATAATAAATAAATAAATAAAATTGAGTTTATGAGATTCAAGCCATCATAGACAAGAGAAGAGTTACTTTATGACAGGTTTGAATGGGTCTACCTGGACATGGGCAGGATGGTCCTTTCCTCATGGTAGTCACTGTCACACTCGGTTATATACTCTCTAAGCACAGTCAGCACTCTGACCATGCGGATGGCCTCCTGTCTGGCACAGTTAATGCTGTCTTTATCTCCGTCCAGCACACACAGAGTATCGTAGGAGGCTTTGAGCCGGTCAAAGCAAGACTGAATAAAATCCTCATGGATCTCTACCTGCAAACAGTCATATGACACATCTGTAAAACAAACTCAAGAGCACTCCAACATTTATTACAGCAAGTGATACGCTTTTCCTCTGTATTATTACCTGATTGGCTTGTAATTTTGGTCCGAGGTTTGTATAAATCTCTTTAAGCAAGTCAATTGCTCGGCTAGCAATATCATCACTTCCTTGAATCACAACCTGTTAAAGAAAAAGTTATAGAAAATAGATGGTTTGAGCTCAAGCTTACATTTAGGATTTGGCTCAATTTAACCTTGGACTCATTTTACCTAAAATTAGTTCTATTGATATTACAAAAGCATAACTGTGATTTCACCCAAAAATATCAACAAGGCAAATTTTCAACTTAGCTACTTGACATTTTGTTACAGTATATTGACTTATTTCAAAATAACCAACAGACTAAAAAAAGAAGGGATTTCAGATATGTAATACCCAACAAGGCGGCTCTGAACATCCCAATGAAGATCCAACAGACTCTTACCCTCCACAGGTAATCCAGCCCTATCAGCTCCAGGTCATCCATCATGTATGCCCGGCGTTTTGCCACCAGTTTGCCCTCCCTACAGTTGACAGCCTTGAAGAATCGTTCAAAGCATTTCATCCCATTCTCTGTCAGCAGTGAGGGGTCAAGCTGCAGTACGTTGTTCTCAAAAAAGTCCTTGTTGATGTCAGGGTCAAGGTCGGGTTCGTCGCCCATGAGTTTGGAGTACCATTTGAAGCAGGCCTCCCGATCACACAAGAACACTGCGTTCTCCGCCAGGCACTTCCAGATCTGCTTAGCCTGAGGTGCGCACAGCCAGAGTTGCCCATCTTTCAGTAAGAACCTGAAAGACGAGGAGATTTAGTGATTTGTTATTTAAGGAGCCTTTAGAGAGTCTAACAACTAGCCGTTTGGTGCAGACCATATCAATTTATCTTCAAACTGAAATTAGGTGCACACCAAGAAACTGTTCCTTGGTGTACAAGAAATTTGCCAATGACAACAAATAACTTGCCTTTTATATTATAATAGTCTAGTACAGATGGAACATTCTGTTTCTGTATAGTTGTGGTAATAAAATCAGAGGGATAGAAACAGGGGTAAAAAGTTGAAGTGAAAAACACTTTTCATTTGTGAAACCTTCATCGCCTAGCAACAGTGATAAACAGCTTATTCTGGTACACACTGTGATACTCAGGTTCATAACAAAATAAGTAGTTTGGAGACAAATAACAATGTGAAAAAAAAGAAAAGGATGGAATTGAATTTGGATTCTGCAATCTATGCAGTGTACAGGAAGGTTGCTTGTAAAGTATAAATACCTCAAGAAATTAAGCCGCTCCTGGACCTCCTGAACATGACTATAGCGACTTCCTGGCCTAACCGTCTGGGGATCAAAGTCTGTATGCTCTGATAAAACAGAAAACGTTAGCACTTGTTAATGTTTAACATGGGCATAAAAAAAAGGGGTAATGATATGCAGATTCAGATTTTTATATGCTTTTTATACCCATTCTCATTTTTACTCATGGCATTACATCTTGTAGAAATCGAAGTCAACACACACTTTTGAGATTTGCTAACTTCACCAAACCATATCCGTGATTTGCATTTGACAATCGAGACGGTAGTAATTTTTATAGCGCTGTATATATAGATGCGTGTCAAAGAGAATCGCGACACCACAATTCTCTCGATTTCAAATCTGGGTGTTTCAAAATGGGTAGAAAAAAAATCATATTTAGTTCTGAAACTTACAGAACTTTTTTTTTTTTGGTAGAGTAATTTCTTATGTGTGTAAATATTTAGCACACTTTGATTCTCCATTTCATAACCCCTTTTAATGAACAACACATGAAGAGGTTTGTCCATATATACAAACGGTGTTGGCCTCACAAACCTTTGGAGAACTGCCTCATATTCTCCATGTATGCAGACAGGTTCTCTGCTACAAGAGTGACCAGTGCATGGTTGTGCTGCAGCTGGTTGATTAGGTCATGTCGATAAAAGACATGAGGGCTTCGCTGCGTTTGACTGTTAAGAAAGAGACATGACTGAATTAACCATTCCATTTATACGTCGCCATTATATTGCAAGTTCTTCAACTAAATTGTATGAAAATTGGCTTTTTAGGTCTACAGAAACAATGTTTCTCTGTCCCTAATTGAAAGCTTAAATTCACATTAAAGAAGCATTAACCAGAGACGCCATCAAAGCAAAGGCAGAAAAAGAATTATTTGTCATATTCAACTCATTGCAATAAGGTGTTGGAAAGTACTGGAAAATGTGAGTTCAGCTTTCTGCAATTTTGTTTTCTCCAACGGACTCACACGTTTAAAGCATCCCGAAGGAAGAGTGCACTAAATTGAAACCATATACCAAGAGTATGCATTTGTAAGTTTATGAAACGTAACCCACAGCAGCACTCTTACTGTAAGAAGCTTTATACGCATGAACCA
This sequence comes from Carassius auratus, assembly GCF_003368295.1. Classification (NCBI taxonomy): domain Eukaryota; kingdom Metazoa; phylum Chordata; class Actinopteri; order Cypriniformes; family Cyprinidae; genus Carassius; species Carassius auratus. Next base: position 16,665,662 of record NC_039251.1, on the reverse strand, counting down.
CGTCCATGGGCACTGATTGGTGATTTGATTAGATGGTGCAAGGCGCACCAAGCAGATTTTCATCAATTACAGATTTACTGAAATCCAAAAGCAAACTTCAGTTTTTAAATTAGTTATAATAATAATAATGATAATATTTCCCAAAATTAGCTGTCCACTTACCCCTCTAAGCTCTTTAGTAAGTTAATAGGTATTTTCTTTCTGAAAAACAACAGGGATGTGTACGATACATTTGCTACATTTACATGCTCTTCCTAAAATGTGTGGAACATTTTCATATACATATTCCTTGATTATGAGTAAAAATGTCTTTTTGTCCATTTTATTTTTGCGTACTAAAACAAGTATCGATGCAACTGATGGTTGAGTCGAGGTGCATTACCTTAAATTCTGGGGGGCTTCTCCAAAGAGGCTACAGATCTCTCGTATTTGCTTCAATGCCGGAATCACCCATTTGTCATTAGTTCTTAATTCTTCTATGAATCTGTCTATCCACTGCATCTTTTGTGTGTCCCTGTCCTACAGGAGAAGAAAAACACTGTCTTTAATTCATTGACCTCCATTCTATGTTGTTCCAAGGAACCAAAACATCTTAGAAAATGATTTTGTTTGGGAAATTCAGTCAATTTTACGGTTTTAATTTTGAAAAGTTAACTAATTGAATAAAGCTGATCAGGATACCTGGGAGCAGCTATAGTCCAATATTTTGATATGAGCGCTAAGGGCCTGGTCCATGATATCCACAGGAACATCATCGCTATGGGCCAAATTCCACAGCAGATTGAGCACTTTGTGAGCCATCACACCATCCTTGTCATCCTCTGCCAGTCGACGAATCAATTCCAGTAACTTCTCTCTCTGCTTTTTACTTGCATTAGTCCAGCTCTCCTATAAACCATAAAATGATTCCATTGAGGACAGAGATTCTGTAATCGGTTGGAATGCTAGTAAGGCACACAGAGAAAAGCTGAATTCTAATGAAACACCTACAAATGCTCTACTTTAAGACAATACTTTTTCTAAATGCAAAACAATTGTAAATCGTTAGTTCAGTTTGAATAACCTTGAAGCAGTCAAAGAGATGGTCCAGCTGTTCAGGTGAGAAATCCCACGCCAGCTTTGCAAGGAGATCATGAACATTCTTGACAATAGCCTCATGTTTCCCAGCCTGACGATACAGACACCATTATTACAATGACAAGCTGCTGCAAAGTTTACTAATAAAGCAGAAATTCTAGAAGGGCTGCCAAAATTAATTTAACATTATATAAATTAAGAGCGTGTCTCACCTGAGCTGCCCAGATGTTGTCCAGGTCCTGGAGTGTTAGGGCCTTTTCTTTGATGACAAATCGCAGGATCTTCTCCAGTTTCTCCACATACTGTGGCTGATGAAGGCTGTCTCGCAGCACAATAGACAAAATATTGTTCTGCTGAATCCATTCCTGTGGGAAACAAATGCATGTTCAGCTAATGTGAAGATGCAGATCAAAGACTTTATTTCTGCTGCTCACCAACAAATAGAACACCAAGTTTTGTTAACTTTCGATGAGAAAAACAGGAGAATGTTACGAGCTTTGTCATGCAAACTATTTGGTTAAGTAGTGCAGCATGACTTACTGCCATGCGTTCTGCCGTCAGCCACTCTTCCTCTTCAGGATTGCCATGTCGATGCGTGTAGTAGGAAACACTTGAAATCACCTTGTTTACTTCATTTAGTGCATTCATTTTGCCATTAAAAGAAGAAATCTGTAATAACCTGTAACAAAAACAATGTCAATGATCAAGAACAATCATTTAACTTGCTGCATAATGTCTTAACACGAATTTTAGCTGATGTTCAGCTCACCTAAGAATCATTTTTAACCTAAATATCTCTAAATTCTTCACTGTTTCCTCTTGTCCTGGTACTCGAGAAGCCAGGTTCTTTAAAGATTTGATTATCATAGACAGGGCATCGTTTTTGGCTTCATTCTTTGCTTCCTTTTTCAATTCCTCATCGGTGAGGTTTTCTAGAAACTGGGGAACCATTTCTATGATGGGAAGAAAGTACTTCTTCACCGTTTGCAAAGTGAGAAACTCATAGCACTGTCCAAAAGGCCTGTAAAAAAAAAAACAAGTGAGTCAAACTTGGAAAAGGAAAAAGAAAAAAAGAAATCCAGGTTCCAGACAAATCAGTTAAATATGTTTGATCGTTCTTACTTAATGAGTGCGGCGATGATCTGAACATTCAGAGCTTGGCTGCTCATGAATCGATCATGCAGAATTTGAAACCCGTTTAACGTGCCAAATTTGTTTATTAAGTCTACCAACCAGCCCTGCAGGAAACAAATAAACAGGAAGTTTTCATCGAACAGACCAAAGCAAAATAAAACACTGAAATTCAAGCTGAAGGCAGATTCATTAACAGGTAGTTAATGCAGAAAACATCTTTGGATCAAACATCATACAATTAACATAAAGGTTAAAAACATACTAATGCATTAAAAAAATAAATAAAAGTGTATATTTTAGGTGATGTGTGACTAGTAATAAATTTCAATATTTCTTAAATTAAATTCATGAATTCATGAGGCACAAACACTCTCTCACCTTAGGAGAACGAGGGTCAGGTGGACGGGCAAAAAGCTCATCCTCCGCTAGCTGAACCCCAGCAGGCACCGTCTCAGAGGGCCGAGTACCATTGTAGATGTGGAACTTACAGTGGGGGTTGGTGGCCATCGCCAAGAGTTCTAGCAGAGGGAACCAGTCCTGAGAGAGCTTGGTCACACACAGCTCCACCAGTCGGTGGGCGTTATTAATGATGCACCGCTGACAAGAGAATGAGAATGACACAGGTTGACATCCTAGAAGCATCGAGTATGTTTTGGGATTAAAATGCACTGAAATGCAAGCATAGTTCATGCACTTTGATTTACAGTGAGTAGGAAGTCTTAAATGTAAAGAAGAAGAAAAAAATAGATCTTTATTTGCCATTGAAGCCGATCTTAGAACAGCATTGGAAGAGCTAAAACAAGCCTCATATGAGAGCGATGACTCAGCGCTGTGTCCTAATACTGCCTCTGTTTTACTGAAAGGAGCTCTTTGATCAAAGCTTTGGCATTTCAATCACCCAGCCAAATAAGATGAAGGCAACCAAAATAACATTATGCTTCTTCACAGTCGCCCAAAGTAGTAATCAATTCTTGAGAGGTTAGTAAAACCCTTTAATGTGCAAACAAAAAGACAAAAATGTGCTGCTGAAATGGAAGAAATTATGAAAATGGCACCATCGAGCAGGTTGCAGGACTTACATGGATCTCAAATTTCCATCCGCTAACAGCCTCATCTGTCAGTATTTTCGTAAAGGATATTGTCAAGCCATCTCTGAAAAACCTCTGGCATGCTTCACACTTGACATCAAGTCCTGGAGACAGAAATGAAAGGAAAACCTATCAGAGGCTGACATTTAGACAGGCTGAAGAATTCCTTCGAGAGCAAAAGTGGAAGCTTAAGATATCGCGGATAGAGGTAATACTGCTTCTGCTACTACTAAATACAACAATTAATTTAAAACAACAAGAATAATATTAAATGACCCAAAAATGTAAATGATTAAAGACCCCAAAATAAAGCATTACCTTTTTTACAAAGATCTATAGCAGCTTCAAGAAGAACTTCTAATTCACCCTTTGGTAAAACTGGAACGACCCAACGAGGTCTGTACAGCAAAAGAAAAAACAATTAATCAACATAATATATCATTGATTAGACACAGCATAAATAAAAGTAATATCTTCATATCAATATCCTTGTAGTTTATCTGCAGTGCTTTGGATATAACGATAAACATAATCCAACCAAATATAGGATACGAGCCCTAACCTGTTGATCATGTCATCCAGTTTGGCCAGTTCAGTGTGGGGGAAAGCTGGCTCCTCCTCCTCCAGGGGTGTGGGACAGTCGCCCTGACCCTGGTCATCTGGTGGGCTCACAGGGGAGTTTTCATTGGATGAGTTGGGAGAGGATGTCTGCAATGCAAACAGTTCACAGGTTAAGAGAGAACGTGAATCAGATATGAAGAATGATTTTGATGCAATATTATGAAAAAAGGGAATTCTCTACTGTTCAAAAGTTCAGAATCAGATTTTATTTTTATGTTTAAAGAATACTGAAAACAAAACTTTCATGATTTTTTAAAGCAGCTCTGTTTTAGTAAACAGGGTCGATTTTAAATTCAAGACTAATTGTGGTGAGAACAGGGTTAAATAAAAAAAGAGCGACAGACAAACAGCATAAATCATTTAAATACTGAGGAATAAAATTTATATGATTTTTTAAGTATAGCTTAAAAAAACAATAAAAAAAAAAATCTATACGTTTTCCTGTTAGAAACTTTATGGGGTATAATTGACGGTAAAAAACAAGAAAGCCGCATTCAACAAATGCAAACCACCTTAATGATTCATGTATCTTAGTGACGGGATAATCCTTCAAATAAGCGAACCAAGTATGTATCCATGTAAGGGATTAAAAGAATGAAAGAGAAAGCGTTAAGAAAAGTGAAGCAGATTTAAGATGCTCCGAGTCAGTTTCCTGTGCTGTGTCAATGGATACATGTGGGCTGGAGCTCTGCATGTAGAGCTGAATGAAGCCTGAGGAACTTGGGAAATGTGGGGGTGTGCTGGAAAAGGCTCCTTCTGCTTGGCTGACCTATATAGCCAGTTTGCTTCTCATGTCTAGGCGCTGCAAATTTCTAACCAACTGGTGTGCTTTTCTCTGCCAGGCGTCTCATCCTCATTGATCCCTGTCTTTTAACATGCGCTCGGTGAGGGCAGGTTTAATAGATAACACTGCTGCAGTCTATCCCTGGAGAACATAACAATTGCCCTCTGCAACATAATCAAAGGAAGCCGCTCATCTTTTCTTTGGTCATAATGCTGGGACGTCAGTTTTTTGACCACAAATACATTAAACCATTGTAAAAACATTATTAAATCGTAAACACTGTAAAGACAGAGATGCACTTGCTTCTGGGAAATCCAAATTATAAGACATCTCAAAAGACAAAAAATTTTGTTCATCTTCTGAAAATGCATGTAGATATTCTCCCACCATTTTGTTGCCAAAATGTAAAGCTTCAAAATTTTAAAGTCATCAAGAAAGAAATCCATATTAAACGAAGGGTTAAATCAAGGTCTTCTGAAGAGACACAATGGCTTTATATGATGAACAGATTCCATTTAGGATTTTATTTACATATAAACATTAATCAACACATATACAAAGCACAACAAATACGGTCAACAGAAACTGAACCTTGCTTGTCTGACATGTAACAACCAATTAACTTTCTTCTCTCAATAAGAGCCTCTATTTACCACATTTGTAGAGGAAAAACGACCGCGTATAAAAATTATGGAGTAGGCTATATTAAAATATCTCCCATTTATTGGGTGAACTCCCTTTAATGTCTCATTAAGCTAGACTATCTGCATAATGCATGGTCAACTTCACAGCATTTTCTTTACCACCCAATTAGAAATGAAGAGCAATCTGAGAGTGATGGAAAAGCAAACACAATCTGTGGTTTAGTGGCAGGTGAAACTGAAATCAATAATATTTCAATATGAGGCTGATAAGCAATAATGTAATTCAAACAACGAGGAAACAGAATGCTGTGAACAACTGTCAGCCATCACTGAAAATATCTATCTGTCCAAAAAAGTACTGGTTATTTCAGAGACATAACTAAGAAAATACTAAAAACTCCTTGCTTTTAGCAGTAGTACAAGCAATACAATTACAGGAATGCTAAATTCAATTAATGATTACAAAGAATTCAGAAATAAGCTTATGTTTATCTCTTACTTAACCAAATATGTAATATGATAGAGGAGAGGTGTTTTTTTTCCTTTTAATGGATCGTTCTACAGTTACCTAATAATATTTCCTTCTGTTGACATCTGTTCCTTCTAGCTGTGCATTCACACCGCCGGCATAGAGGGCGTCAAAAATTGCTCTGGCCGAAAGACTTGTGAGCGCTCAGACGCTCTGACGTAGATCGATTGCTTCATCTTGTATTTAAAGTGGCCGCAAAGCAAACAAGTTTGTTAAACTTGTGCAGACTAACCACAATGAAGGTAACGTTATAAGTTAACCTCATTAAATATTGTTGTGGACGAAGTATTAAAATCCTTTACCTAATAATGTATAAAGCACTGTAAAAATACTCTGATGCAAGTAAAAGTCTTGCATTGAAAATACTACTTAAGTAAATATAATCAAGTATAAACATTACTTAATGTAAGTATAATGAGGGAAATTAGTTTAAAAGTAAACTGGGACTACAGTACTATTATTTATTATAGCATTAGCTTATTATTCCTTGATTTCAACTCTCAACAACCAAGTCCCACCGCGCCGATCCTCAACGCCGGTTTACATTGAAAATGAATGACTTCCGGCCACTTTGATGCTCTTGACGCCGGCAGTGTGAATGCACAGTAGGGCAGAGCACAATTACACATTTGCATCTGTGAGAGACAGCAAATTATTTTTTTTTTAGAAATCAGACAACGGATCATATGTGGTTCTAAGAACATAACATAGCACAACGCTAGGGATATGCCAGTATCAAATTCTCATGTTGCGATTAATTTCTAATGTTTTTAATCATGGTGTACAGTATTAACATGGTACTGAAATTTAGCAAAAAATAAAAATTAAATAAATTGTTGTCATAATACAGTATAACAGGTTTAATAAATTCTCCTATAATAAAAATAACTAAACATTTAAATACAATAAAGCAAACTGAAAAATGTATTGTTCACCCCTCCGGAGATGTGAGAGACACTTTATTTTAATGGATGAGCTTTTTCATTAAACTTCTCAAGGACCGATGCAGTGCAACACCCACTGAGCGGCATCAAACAGCTTGAAAGATCAAAGACAATTTTAATGGTAATTTATGGCTTAATTTTCATTTTTGGCCGAACTAACCCTTTAATGCTATAACATTCACAATGAGCAATAGCTACAAGATATTAAACGTTTTGAAAAGCATTGATTTTTCCAAATTCATTGTTCTGAAAAGTGAAGTGTACGCTGATTGGCCAGCTATCCAGTGCGTTGTGATTGGCCAAATGCCTCAAGTGTGTGATGGAAATGTTACGCCGCTTAACACTGATGCGGAGTGATTTTTGGAAACTAAAAACCCTCCAAACAACAGACCAGGCTCCTCTTTTTGGCACAAGTTCTTCTGTGTCATGTTCTACTAGTTCTGCAGCATCCATCTTCCCTGTAATGCCTGTTTCACACATACTCTGTCTGCAGTATGCAGTCTGCAGCACAGACTCATTGTGCTTTCACACAGGACGCATTTGCAGTCCGCTACTGATACACGTCTGTTTAGTCCACAAACACAACATTTGTTCATTGTTTTGATTTCATCATGCATTTTACTTCTAGGTTTGTATAATAAGCTGCTCAAGCAAGCAGCAAAATATTTAAACACAATAATTATCCTACTTTTCTTGTTAAAATATTTAAAATTAAAACACCACAGACAGAAACAATCTTGTGCCTTTTGCATTTAAATTTCATATTTTTTCATAAATCGATGCTATTGGTCAGTCCCCACTTGGGTATGTTAATTTTACAAATTATTAACTAATCTAAAGTCTTAAGAATAGCTTGAGAGCAAATCTCGTAACTCCATTGGACACTTCAACTGTCTGAGAAGTCTCGTAAATACACGATGGCTAACGTGATTTTCATGGGGCTTAAAAAAAAATCTTGACCACCGCTATTTCTGGCGGTCATCTGAGGATCGAAACTTAGTGCAAAACAATCCTCTGCAATGCAGACTAAACCCTGTGCATTGGAGATAAAACAGGATTGTAGCTTACAATATCAAGGCATGCCATCATGTTCAACAAGTAGCTGCCTTTTCCGTCATGTTCATCACTTTAAGCAAGCTAGTTGGCTTCTTGCCTCGTTATCATACGTAAACATGCCGTTTAATTTAGGGAAATCATTTGACCTTTATTCATTTTATTTTTTGCAGCAACCATGTGTGTCTCCTTAGACTAGAGGAACTCTGTCAGATGCGGCCTTTATTCAGACCACCTGAAGATCGAAGAGCTGAAATTCAAAACACCTCCAAGACCTGAAGGAAGTCATCCCAAAGGACTTTCATAGCTTTTGTGACAATTTACTTCACTAGCTTAATATAGGATGCAGTATTAACTCAGTCAATATGATGGCGTGTTATCTGTGTTACACTATGATATCAGTTATTGATGCATTTCAAATATCTACTTATTACTAGGCTTATTATGCGTGTGCAATGAAGTGCAAGAAAATTTATCTAATACTTGAATTAAATTGGATGTTTTGGATACCACCATTAAATTATTGTTTTTATTGTTATTTTACTGACTTTAAGTTCAACTGTTAGGCCTACTTCTAGACTATGCCTCTATTGGCACTGTGCATGTAAAACACCTCAAGTAGCAAGGTTTTTATTTATGGGAGGAAAAAAAAAGGCTCTCTACTGGCACCAAGTAAGCCTCTTTGGATATAATAACGAGTGAAAATAGTTATGTTAGATAAATTTGACTAGACCTGTTTTGTTAAAAATTGATAGCTGTACTGCTTAGGTGCAGAAGGAAACCCGTGAGCATCGACGGTAAATTGGCGAGCAGATTAGACTAATTTACGGCTATTAGACATCTTAATCAGCTCATATTTTTTTGTATTGCATCACTTATAGCTCTCAAACCTTTAAAATAGAGTTTAGGAAGCTGTATGTAACCACAGTCATTAGCTTTAGTTATCTATTGAAGCCTTTTCTCGTCAAAAGGTTCAACGTGATCGCCAATTTTGCGTGCAGATTAAATTCCGCCTATTAGACAGCCGAGTCAGTAAATCGTTTTATTTTGGTATTGCATCACTCATAGCTCTAACTTTTAAAATAGAGTTTAGGAAGATGTAACCACAATCATTTGCTTTGATTAGCTCGTAAAGCCATGTCTCTTGTCAAAAGGCTCAACATGACTGGCAGACTTTGATGAACACTGCTGGCAGCGGCGATGTCTGTGTCCGTACCATTCTTATCAATGAGAACGGAAACTCGTATCTCCATGCTCCAAAGTTATAAAACTCGTATCTCCGATAAAACATAATACCAACTTTAACAATACAATGTTGAATATCTAAAAAAATATCCAGTTTTTTTTTTTTTTCCTGAAAAATAATGGTTTTGGAGATACAAGGATTCTGCCTGACATCGACGATATGTACAAAAAGACCAAATGCACATGTGAACTCTAACTAAATTACGTGCTAATCAGAATGTGTAACTTCTGTTGTGGATGCACTCTTGGCTCTTCCCGCAACAACGCGCTGAAACATGGAAACCAAACCGAAAGTTTTATTATAACGGTGTTATTATAACGCTATATGACAATCTCAATCATAGTTATTAATGTTGTAAGCTGCTGTTTGAGCTGCGTGTGCTGAGCTAAAGATTATCACCAGCAAACTGAAGCACTCTATTAACCCTCATAGCTTAACCAAAAATCTGATTTATATGCATGAAATAAACAATATTACAACGTACAACTGCACAAAAGACTGTAAATGCACAAGCGAACTTAACTGTGTAAGTCGTGTGGATCTATTGTGGATGAGCTCTTCCCTAAACAACGCACTAAACACGGGTGAACAAAAATTCCATTACATTATTTTACAGTAGCTAATAATATCATTATTGGGGAAGTCGTGGCCTAGTGGTTAGAGAGTTGACTCTTAAACCTAAGTTTGTAGGTTCGAGTCTCAGGCCGGCAATACCACGACTGAGGTGCCCTTGAACATGGCACCAAACCCCCAACTGCTCCCTGAGTGCCGCAGCATAAATGGCTGCCCACTGCTCCAGATGTGTGTTCACAGTGCGTGTGTGTGTGTTCACTGCTGTGTGTGTGTGCACTTTGGATGGGTTAAATGCAGAGCAAAAATTCTGAGCATGGGTCACCATACTTGGGTGTATGTCACGTCACTTCACTTGATAATATGACAGACTTGCCCTGCACATGTTGCAGTTCACTGTATTTAAATTTAATTTTTCCAATTATATTTCAAGCAATTAAAAACCATCATGGTGAGCAGGGAATAATTCATTATTTACCGGCTTTAAGATATCGGCCAAATTGTCTTACCGGTTCAATAATGATAACAGAAAAAATTACATTTATTGGCCGATACCGATATGGTGGCTGATATATTGTGCATCCCTAGTATTTAGAAGTGCCCATGATAACAATATTGTGCATATTCATTACCGTGATATATTGCACTACCAAATACCAGCACATGTCTACACAACGAAAGGTCACTGCAAACTTAATCGATAAAACAAATTCTCTTCAGCGACAGTTTTCCTTCAGTAACAACAAAAAGGGATCAGAATGGAAAGGGAAAACTCAAAATGGAGCACTGACCTGGTTCTGGGGCAGGGGTGGCTGGGACTGGCCATCCGGAGCTTGGCCCTGACCGTCATTCCCTCCCACAGGGGAGCCACGGGTCGTGGCCGTCATACTCGACACGGGGCAGATCTTTGCAATCTTGTCTGCTTATGTTGCTGGCACACCAGAAGAAATCAGTTTCTCCTTAGGAGCGACGGAGAACCGGCACACTTCTGAAAGTGAAAGCACCACCTGGGGGACTGGATATGTTGCAGAGACCATTGCATAACCTGAAAAATAAAGAGACTAACATCAGAATCTTTAAAACACACCTTTGACAAATGATTTCACATGTCTTTCATGCACAGATAATTTTTTAAATAATTTTATAGAGACTGCACTTAAAGAGCCCATTAAATATTTTAGAACTGAGTGTAAGAAATAAATGTAATTAAGCTTTTATTAATTTCCATGTCCATGCTTAGACCTCATATGTTTTTATAATAAAATTAATGTGAATGTACTTCCTTTTCTGACATATAACCAAGTGACTAGAAAAAAAGAAAAAAGGGCGGTACTTGATTTTATCTATAGGGAATTGGATTGTGAAAAGTAGGTGTTGCACTTTGGAACGGAGCTAGACCAAAGGTGAGATAACTAAAACAATGTCTAAATTACTGTTTGACTATTGGTTAAAAGCACGTCACAGTAAGGCCTAACTGACAACAGCCAAAAAGGAAAAGGAGGAGCAAGTTTTACATTATGATTCAAAATCACAAAGGCAAGACATGCACTGATGAACAACATGCACTGATGAATCTTGTGCAACAAGACCACATATGTGCATTAAAATGTAAATAGGGTGCCATTTTGACTGTATTTGGATATTAAATTCAGGCTTACATTTAACTATTCTCAAAGCTCTTTATAATTCCATTTGTACAGATGTCAAGTATTTAGCATAAAAATATGTATTCACTGAGTTCAAATTAGTTTGGTCATAAAACTGAATGTCTGACATTTTTCACATTTAGTGCACAGACATGGAAGCACAGAATCATTGTTCGGAAACAATAGTGAAACTATTTCTCGTGCCCTTATCTGGTCAAATATATTGCATAACAATAACTACAAAAATACAAGATATATAGTTCAGAACAATTAGCAGAGGTTTTACTTTTATAGTGCATGTTATGCCTCCCATGAGGATGCTGCTGGCTAGTGCAAAGTGCATTAAATCATAGCATTCAAAACAGGTCTGGTTAGTACATAAATGCAAGGCCAAGTGAAGAAAAAGCAGTGCAGAGCACACACTAGCAGTGATGGAATGAAAGAGAAAAATATGAAGGACAACCACTGGATCTTTCTCATCAACACTTCTTAGCTAACTGGACGTTTTTCAGAATGCAAAGCATAACTGAAAAGATAAGGTGACGCTAAAACATTTAAAGACTTAGGTAGAAACTAAACTATGCCAATATAACATTATCTTGAACGTTCTACCAAATTCAACAGAATATATAAAAACTATTTCATTTTCTAGAGGCTGGGATATTTAAAATCAAACATGCTTAGCATTTCATTACAATAATCAGACAACCTTCTTTTTTCATTTTGTGCCAGCTGACTCTCAAACAAATAAGGCAGAATAGCCGCAGCTTTACTAAATGATTTGTAATGTGCTAAACAAACACAAATTTCACACAAAAAAAAAATAAATAAAAAAAAATAAAAAAAAAAACACTGAAGGCTTTCAAGCACTGATTTCTGTAAAGTTAAGTGGATTTTTTTTTTTTTTTTTTAAATAAACCTCTTGGCACATCTTGGCTGCTGATCAGGATGAGAATTCTTAGTGTTCATTAAAAACAGCCTTATATAAAATCAGTATTGCAGCAGATAAAAATTTAAATGCCTTCAAATCACATCAAGATTACATACAGTAATAGTCTGTTGAAAGACTGTTTGAAACTTTTAACTAACCTGCTGGTTTGGCAGTAATTATAAACATGCTACTATAAGCATTATGCATACAAAAACATTTCACTGAATCGATATGACATCACAATACAGAGACAAAACAATTATCTAATATTGATAGAACTCATTACAACAAACATTTTCACATTTGTCATAATGAACCGCTCAGATGCCTTTAAACTGACAAGCGGAATATAAACGTACAGATTGACGTTCTCAGATAATGGAAAGAAATTAATTTTACTGTCACTAATAGCCAAATATGGGCGTTGTCCATACCGTCAATAGAAATATTGCTGCTACCAGAAATCACTACAAATTCCACAAAACGGAATTGAACAGAAAAAATATGATATTGGCTGTATCTCAAAACTCAGTGATCTGCCTACATAATCAGGCTGACACCCAAAAATGCTGTCAAAGTAGGGCGCTTACTAGTTTTTTCCTCTCAGCCAGTTTAAACGCTGCAAACGTGCCTACGATGCCCAAAAATATTGTCTAAGTGGGCAGCACACTTGCTCTTGAGACACAGCCATTATGTATTGGGCCTAGTTTGAAACTGTGGCAGTTCAGGCCCGTTTCCTCCTCCAAACACAATCGGAGTTACACCAGGTAATTTGTGTAACCAGCCATGCATAAAATGTTATTAAAGCTCAGAGGCGTCACATGACACCGTTTTTTAATATATAATCGTACTTTATAACTCAAATAAGAGCGAAAGTGAATGTAAATACAGCAGCAGAAACAGGCTAACTCGCTAACGGCTAACAGCTGGACTCCAGCAAAACACAATCAGCTCGTGACAGCGAATTTAAAGCCATTTAAACATCAAAACACCCCTTATAGTTATCAACAAGCTCAAGTTATAATTCACAAGCTGCCAAAAACGAAAAAGATTAACCAATGCAAAAAGACAACCGACCTGCCCACGTCAAAACCACTTGTTTAGCCACAAATCAACCACCTCAGACTGAACTGCCGTCAAACGCAAATGCTAATTAGCTTGAATAGATCAAATAATCGGCTATGCAGGTGAAGTGTGGGAGGATTAAAATATGTAAGAAGTGACATATATCCAGACGTCTTTAAAATCGTTCATTGAGCTGTTCGAGCTAAGCTAAGTGAGCACTGACTTGCAAATCATCTGCTATTAGCCGCTAGCTTCCTTTAGCTTCACGCACAACCCCACTTACCGAGAATCAAACTGGATCTTTCCGCCATACGACCCCAGATCGGATCATTTAAGTGCTGCTTTTTAATTACTCAGCCGAGTGCATGCGCCTGGCTGTCCCGATTATAAATAACACGTCTGTGTTGAGATCAGATCATTGGTTTATTGTCTGCTGTTGGGTGTTTTTCCTGCGTCACCAGCATCGACTGCTGCTGCCCCCCTCCCTTAAACTGCCTCTAGCCGCTCTCTCTCTCTCCTGTGTCAGGCTGCTTAGAGACCCGTCACCGTGCTATGGATGGAAGTAAATGAGAAGTATATCCGTGCTCGAGCTGCCTTGGACGTGTGACTCAGCTGAGCATGCGCGGTTTCGAGGACAGCTCGCCTACCTGACACCTGATTTTGTGACATTAAACAGTGTTGCATCGTTCTTCTTACAAAGAAACTAACGTTGTTGATTCTCCTGAATCTTTTTTATACTGGAAATGTTTCAAAAACTTTTTTTAGCTATAAAGTTGTAATATAGAAAATAAAATAATACATTTCTTATTAATAACAAATATTTATCTTAATAAACTATTGATCTGGCTTTTAATGTCCCATTGAAATTAAATACATTATACACTTTTTTTTTATTTGAGAAGTTTCTTGAATAATTAGCAAAAGTATATTTAAGGGGTGTAAAGACTGCACTTTAAAGATGACATTTTGAAATGTATTTTTGAAATGTTATTAATAAAAGGCTATGTTAAATTTGTTATAAAATATAGCACAATACCAGGTTAAATACCATAAACTAGAAATAAACACTTAGCAAAAATTACTGATCACATTTTAGAAATAATATTATCCTTTTAGGGTAAAAAAAAATGAACTAAAAGTTGCAGCAGGAATAAAAAGATTAATGTATTTAAATTGTATATAATGTATATTTTCTGTAATATACAGCAAGTAAAATAAGTATTGAACACGTCACCATATTTCTCAGTAATATATTTCAAAAAATGCTGTGTAATAAAATGGAATGATCCAGGGAAAAAGTATTGAACACGCTTACTGAAATGTATTTAATCATACAAATAGTTGTTAGATTTTGGGTCATTGTTCCACACAAACAGTCTTCAAATCTTGAAGGTTCCATGAGCCTCTACTATGAGCTCTGATCTTAAGTTCTTTCCATAGATTTTCTATTGGATTCAAGTCAGGTGATTGGCTGGGCCATACTAGCAGCTTTACTTTCTCTGAAACCAATTGAGAGTTTCCTTGGCTGTGTTTGGGATTATTTTCTCACTGTGGTGTCTTGCATGGTGAGTGTGTATACAGGCCACAGTATGATGATCTCCATAAGTGGTCCTTGGCTCTTGGACACTATTCTGATAATTCTTCTCACTCCTCTGTCAGAAATCTTGTGAGGAGCACCTGGTCGTGGCTGGTTTATGGTGAAATTGTTCTTTCTACTTCCAGATAATGGCCCCAACAGTGCTCACTGGAACATTCAGAAGTATAGAAACCCTTCTGTAACCAATACCATCAGTATGTTTTGCAACAATAAGGTTGTGAAGGTCTTGAGAGAGCTCTTTGCTTTTATCCATCATGAAGTGTTTCTCATGCGATACGTTGGTCATGAAACACCTTTTTATAGGCCATCAGCTGGGACTGAACCAACTACAATTAATTTCCACTGACTGGGTGAAGGATTGCTTTCTAATTACTGACAGATTTCCGCTGGTGTCTTGGCTTTCCATGCCTTTTTGCACCTCCCTTACTTCATGTGTTCAAAACTTGTTTCCTGTGTCATTCCACTTAATTACACAGAACTTAATTTCTGAACATATTTGTTTTGCTTTCTTTGTATGTATGGATTACTTGAATTGTTACCAACATCTGGTGAAATATATATATATATATATATGTATGTATATATAAACTTTTTTTTTCTTTCAAAAAGCTCAGAAAAGATACATAAAATACGAAATTAAATACATTACATTTTCGAATGTGATAAACACCATGCACCTGCCTATTCGCACACTCACTATGAGCTAAAGGAAAGTAGAGTTCTATGCAGGCAACATAAGCAATGTCTAGGAGAAAAACCGGTTGTATATGACGTTTTCCTGCATGCTTGAAAGATTGGGTGATATCTTGCATGAAAGCCAACAAATTAACAAATAAATCCATGGAGTGTGACATTATTTACATGGATCACACTTTAAAATCAGAATTTTGATGCTGGCTTTCTTGACACATGGCAAAAATTTGTATTAGATTAAATGTAATCAGGGCTGCAACTGAAACAGTTATTAACCCTTAATAAATGTTTTGAAGAGTAGTTTTGATACATGGATGTCACATGACCTCATCATTTTGAATGGCATAAAGCAATCAATTTGGAAATAAAAGTGGTTCTTTTGCAGTTCTTTTTCATTTTATGTGAAGATTTCTGTGTGTCTAAAATAAAAATAAAAATAAATAAAACGTTGAGCAGCTAGTTCTAACAGCTTATCACACTAGAAAGGAAGGGTAAATATTAGTATTCTATTCCGAATATAGCCAATCCACTTTGTAGACCAAAGCATTGATAAACATCCTTTACAACAACTGTTTGCTTTAAAAGAAAAAAAAGTGCAGTTGTTTCAACTAAATTCTAGCCTACTACAATGACCTGGTTGAATGAAATGCTTCATGGACAGGCCACCTGAATAACAGGAGTCACTCAGCTGGACAATCTCTGCTTGAATAGAGCTTGACCTCTACAATCCATCTGTGACAAGCATACAATTGATCGGTCACTCAAAAGCCTTTTGTATGGTGCAGAGAAACCCCCAATGCCTGACAAAGTGTGGATGCCGGTTCTTGTAGTGTAAAGAATGGAAAAGACTAAAGTTTAGTCACCTGACTGGGAGAGGAAAGCATCTTCAGTATCAAGTCTGGGTTTTTCTCACTGCTGAGTTCAGCTGATATCAACGCTGCTTTAAATATTCAAGCTCTTTATGACAACACATCAGCAGCGAGCGAGTTTAGTTATCGTGTCAACCAAATACATTTGTAAACAGTAGTGAACCTTTCGGCAGCAGTTTAACAGTAGGCGTATTGCTTCTTTTATCTAGTTAACCACCAAATGATTTCGACAGACATTATGTACGTTGCTAAGCCATATTTATATTCAAGTGCTCATCACCATTTAACAACGTAATTCAAAAATCATGCATGGCAAAACTGTGTGATTGGAACATATTATTATGAATAATATAATAGTAATATTGTGTTGTTTCAATGGACACTAGATGTCGCTGTAGTTTCATGATTGGGACTGTGGAGCAGTGGTCTATATATGTCTATGCATATGGCATAGAACGTAGCCAAAAAATGACAAAATCTAATACTTGGTATTTGAAATTTCGTGTCTCAATCGACATGATAAAACCATGTCAAAAAGAAGAGACATACTCATAACATGTATTGTGGGGTAATGTTAAACAGGGTGACTGTGAGCATGTGACAGTTAAAACATTTAAGATTATTTTAACTTAATTAAAATGTTAAAACAATAAGTATTTAACAAGCTTTCACAACGAACGTGCTACAGATTATTGTGTTGTCACTAAAACACAAGCTTACCAGTCATGCAACAGATTCGTAAAACGAATCAGAGGCTAATGAAGGGTGAATTGCCCTAATGTGGGATATTTTTTGCATTTCAGATTTCTGTGATATATTGCGATGTGTAACCAAAGCACTAAATCCACAACTAATACCAATTTAAAAACCCCAGGATGTGCCCCCAGTTTTGGTAACCCAGAGTTTCACTGACATTCATGTATTTATGGGGGAGTTATAAACAAGAAACCTTAAGGGTAACACTTTAAAATAAGGGGCCGTTGTTAATAAGTAACTACGCAGGAAGTAATAGGTAGTACTACATTAACACTTAACTTAATACTATTAACTAATATAGAAGCAAGATTAACTAAGCAGTAAGTAATAGCTCATTTAGGACATAGGTAGTTCCTTATTAGGTATTTGATAATTACTAAAGAAAAATATCATCATTGAGAACTACTTTGGAACTATGGCCAACTAATGAAGAATAACCAATTAATTACTAATCACAACAGCTACGTCTATAAAGTGAACAATTAGCTTCTTTATGGAAACGTATATATATATATATATATATATATATATATATATATATATATATATATATATAGCCTATCCATATGATATATTTTATGAGCTCCATTAAGTTCAATGTCTCCAACTCTAATAACTTTAACGTTAGTGATATTATGCTGGGGAGGGCTTCTCTTTAGGAAGTGACAATAAATAATGATGTTCTCTTGTCAAAACATATTTGCATCCTTCATGAAAACATTGACTGCATTTATAGTGTTAAGCACAAAACAACATCTTCCAGATTACAATGTCTGGTAGAATATCACTAGTTCCTCACAGAAATATATGGCTGTACAGTATGTGTCAGATAATTTTATTGTAAATTACTTGTGAAATCCATGACTCATTACTCGAGTGTTACCTTGTCAGTCCGCAGGAACTACTAGTGATCTGGCCCATTATTTTAAAGTGAAAAACATGTTAACTCCTGACTAATTACTCAAGTGTTACCTTGTCAGTCCGCATGAACTACTAGTGATCTGGACCATTATTGTGATCTGGCCCATTATTTTAAAGTGAAAAACATTTTAACTCCTGACTAATTACTCAAGCGTTACCTTGTCAGTCCGCAGGAACTACTAGTGATCTGGCCCATTATTTTAAAGTGAAAAACATGTTTACTCCTGACTAATTACTCAAGCGTTACCTTGTCAGTCCGCAGGAACTACTAGTGATCTGGCCCATTATTTTAAAGTGAAAAACATGTTAACTCCTGACTAATTACTCAAGTGTTACCTTGTCAGTCCGCATGAACTACTAGTGATCTGGACCATTATTTTAAAGTGAAAAACATGTTTACTCCTGACTAATTACTCAAGCGTTACCTTGTCAGTCCGCAGGAACTACTAGTGATCTGGCCCATTATTTTAAATTGAAAAACATGTTAACTCCTGACTAATTACTCAAGTGTTACCTTGTCAGTCCGCATGAACTACTAGTGATCTGGACCATTATTTTAAAGTGAAAAACATGTTAACACCTGACTAATTACTCAAGTGTTACCTTAACTGTCCGTCAGTCCGCAGGAACTACTAGTGATCTGGACCATTATTTTAAAGTGAAAGATTTCACTTTAAAGTGAAAGATTTCACTTTAAAGTGAAAGATTTTTTATTTTAAAGACAAAATTTCTTAAAACTACATAACGTTACTGTTATAAATAAACAAATAACAAACAAACAAACGTAACGTTAATCATTTATTTTTTGCGAAAATATCAAAAGTGGTACCAAAAGTAGTTCAAATGATAATGAGTTCCAGTCGCAGTCCTCTATATGCAGGTAATAGTTTTTATAGGGTACAGAGCAGAATTTAATTTATTAATCCATGAAATTATGTATCTGTCTTCTCTCCGTGAAGGCGCACTGGCGCAGTACTCAAATGCATAGACAGTAAAAGAAATGGACACAGCGACCCCATTGGAACTCAATTGAGACAAGTGAAGCCCATTTTTAGCGTTTTTTAGCACTTCCGTTTCTGACGCGCAGACTCAAACGAAGCTTGAGGACGTCAGCAACCTGTCTGACAGATGTAAATCTTCTAAGTGGCTGTGCGTGCAAACTGCCATCGTTAATCTTGCAGAGACGGCGAGCTTGAGCGGGGAGTTCTTTGTCGTGAGTGAGCAGGAGTAAGTATTCTGATTAATTATTTTGTATAGTATTTTAAAATGTAACGCCAATACGCCATATTAAGTTAATTGCCTGCGAGCTTCTCCTCCTGTCTGTACGGTAATGCAACAGAGAGACGAGTGGTTATGACGCAATCGTTAGCCTATTTTTTACAAAAACTGTTTATACGGGGCCATAATGTAACATAGAAGGTAATGGAGCCCTTTATACATTGTCGTGTATCTTTAGAAATAAATAATGGACAAACGGCGTCTTTAAACGCCTCAGATGTAAAGTTATTCGCTGTCAAAGTGACGCCAAAATGAATGGGAGTCAATGGGAATGCTAACGCAAGTGAAGTTCTGCTAAAAGATGGCAGCCCCCACCCGACTTCAACATCCGGTCGAGTTCCTTGCCCCCTGTCACTACCAATAGTATGTTCCTGCACAACCGGAGGCAACAGATTCAGGACCGCGGATCTGGGCCGCAGTTCTAGGACCCTAGTTTTTCGTGACAGCGCCACCTACCGTACTGGACGATATAGCGATGGTTGCAGTTTCAGGACCGCAGTTCTAGTACCCTGTTGGTTTAGTTTGCAGTCACTTTACTTTGTATATAGCGTCAATATATTAATCTCAGTTGTATTTGTTTTTAAAAGTGATTTTTGATTCAAAATGCAGCAGAGGTTAATTACTAAGTGTTCTTTGAGTCACAATTTTAAATTTAAACATGATTTTTTTTAACAAAATATAAATGAAATATCAATTTTGTAAAATTTATGTATATCAATTTTAAAACAATTGTAAAAAATGAAGAACCTTAAAAGTCTTAGTCTCTTGAATTATACAGTATATTGATTAACCTCCTTAAGTTGAATTAGCTCATTATCAGGTAAGTTAAAGTAGGAATCAGCGTATGGAGTAACTAAATTACTGCCAATATTTTAAAAGTTGTTCAGAGGCAAGACCAGACACAAAAATGATTCAAGAATGTTTATTTATATACATATATGTACATATATATATAGTACAGACCAAAAGTTTGGACACACCTTCTCATTCAAAGAGTTTTCTTTATTTTCATGACTATGAAAATTGTAGAGTCACACTGAAGGCATCAAGGGCTATTTGACCAAGAAGGAGAGTGATGGGGTGCTGCGCCAGATGACCTGGCCTCCACAGTCACCGGACCTGAACCCAATCTAGATGGTTTAGGGGTGAGCTGGACCGCAGACAGAAGGCAAAAGGGCCAACAAGTGCTAAGCATCTCTCGGGGAACTCCTTCAAGACTTGTTGGAAGACCATTTCAGGTGACTACCTCTTGAAGCTCATCAAGAGAATGCCAAGAGTGTGCAAAGCAGTTATCAAAGCAAAAGGTGGCTACTTTGAAGAACCTACAATATGACATATTTTCAGTTGTTTCACACTTTTTTGTTATGTATATAATTCCATATATAATTCCACATGTGTTAATTCATAGTTTTGATGCCTTCAGTGTGACTCTACAATTTTCATAGTCATGAAAATAAAGAAAACTCTTTGAATGAGAAGGTGTGTCCAAACTTTTGGTCTGTACTGTATATATATGTCATTTTTGTGACAACATCACAACAGCACCAAAGTGAACCCCTTTTCCATCAGTCGCTGCATGGATAGAATGGCTGTAGGCTTCAACTCTAGAGAAAGAGAGAGCGAGAGACAGAGAGAGATAAATAAGAAACATTTGTTTAACATATTCAACTGGAATATATATATATATATATATATATATATATATATATATATATATATATATATGAAAAATGAAAGTCCTTGCAGCATGTGGTGCATCTCTTCAATTCTGGCAGGGATCTCCCTTTTTGGATTGTTACTGTATATGTATCTTGAAAAAGAGAGCCTAGTGCCTACTTGTTAGAATATTTTGAGATCATGAAAATATCCCTAGTGCCTTTTTTAATCATCTGTCCTACAATGAGCCTAACCAAATCCATAAAATCGCTTCCTATTGGCCATGCAGAACATGACAGGAACACATGATATCAATGGACTGTATGTGGAGTAGACCTGCAGATTAGGCCAAATTGTAACAAGCTATTAAAATTGCCAAACGCCTCATTCATCATTACAAAACAATGGCAAAACAACAGGCTAACACATACTGCAACTAGGCAGTCAGTGCAGTTTAATTATGAAAGATATTTTATACATAAATATGGTAAAACGATGACTATTAAGCCAGTATTCACACTAATACATTAAGCTGCAGGTAAATCTTACAAACCTTACATCAACCATGCTCTTGTCATCTGGTAAGTTTAATTAATGTGCAGGCTAGATTCACTTATAATACTTCGTAATTAAAACTCAACAAGGATTTATGAAATCATGGCCACGAATTAACGTCGTAGTAATTAATAAATCTAGCTCACAAATTCTTAATTTGGTGGGAATTAATTATTAATTCATAGGTAACGTTCTCACTATGTAAACTTTGCACCGTTTGAACATTATAAAATAAAACTTAATTAAATATCGGTACTCACCGTCTGATTGCTGTCCACGTCGTCCATCTTTAATTAGTGTTGATCCAGTAAAGTAGGTGGCGCTGTCACAAAAAAACTAGGGTCCTAAAGCTGCGGTCCAAGAACTGCGGTCCTGAAACTGCAGCCTCCGGTTGTGCAGGAATACCCTTGTCATAAACTGAAACACGACATGTCGCAATCTGTGACGAATTGGATGAGGACCAATGAGCGTTCGATATCAGTGCCGTAAACCATGTCGTAACGTGTCGCACTGGCGCTATTTTCAAATTCGAATCATAACGAGCGCGAGCTTTGACTGTGACGGACGCTGTTGCTGAGAATGAATATGAAGATCCATTGATAAAGGGCTGAATTTGGATATGTTCCTTGCAAACATCTGGATTCTAAAGATATGCAGTACAGCAAACAAATAAAATGGATGTGATTTGTAATTGTATGCTGTGCTTTTGTGTGTATCTATGGTTTGCAGCATGCACAGAAATGTTATTTCCTATTAAATAGACGAGTAAACTGCTTTCAATAAATTGAATAAAAACATGTATTGATATGACAATTAAATACAACAGATTTAAATCATTAAAGCCACGATTTTAAGATTAATACATGGGAATTCATATACATTCACACTTTACGTTAGAATATTTACGTTTTTTTAGCTGCTAACACGTAAGTATTTGTACCTTTTACTGCTATAAATACGTCTAAATTGTACGTTTCTATGTGCGTAAGTAAATATACGTGTGATAGAACCACATTTAACGTAAAAATACACACGTATTCTCATGAGATCACGTTGAACACTCGAGTAATGAGTCATGGATTTCACAAGTAATTTACAATAAAATTATCTGACACATACTGTACAGCCATATATTTCTGTGAGGAACTAGTGATATTCTACCAGACATTGTAATCTGGAAGATGTTGTTTTGTGCTTAACACTATAAATGCAGTCAATGTTTTCATGAAGGATGCAAATATGTTTTGACAAGAGAACATCATTATTGTCACTTCCTAAAGAGAAGCCCTCCCCAGCATAATATCACTAACGTTAAAGTTATTAGAGTTGGAAACATTGAACTTAATGGAGCTCATAAAATATATCATATGGATAGGCTATATATATATATATATATATATATATATACACACGTTTCCATAAAGAAGCTAATTGTTCACTTTACGTAGCTGTTGTGATTAGTAATTAATTGGTTATTCTTCATTAGTTGGCCATAGTTCCAAAGTAGTTCTCAATGACGATATTTTTCTTTAGTAATTATCAAATAGGCCTACCTAATAAGGAACTACCTATGTCCTAAATGAGCTATTACTTACTGCTTAGTTAATCTTGCTTCTATATTAGTTAATAGTATTAAGTTAAGTGTTAATGTAGTACTACCTATTACTTCCTGCGTAGTTACTTATTAACAACGGCCCATTATTTTAAAGTGTTACCACCTTAAGTGTCCCACATCAGGCAGTGTCCCACTTTAGATGTCTATATCTGCATTCAAGACTATTTAGCAAATCACGAACACTTCGGCTACTTAAACTTTCCAATGAAATGCATCACAATTGTTTTTAATGTTAAACAAATAAGAATTGATTCACATTTGATCCACTCTGATTGTCACTCTGATTGTCATCCATCTTCGCTGGTCCTGTAATTCTGTAATTCGGTAGGTGGCTATGACACTAAAAAACAGCATGGCTCCCAAACTCTGGAATAGCCTTCCTGATAATGTTCGGGGTTCAGACACACTCTCTCTGTTTAAATCTAGATTAAAAACTCATCTCTTTCACCAAGCATTCGAATAATGCATCTCTTAAATTATGACTGCAGTTGCATCTGATCAAATGCGCATTATTATTCTTTAGCTCGAGTTAAACTAATTCATTTTACTTTGTTGGAACAGCAGCTATGCTAATGATCTCTCTATTTGTTTCTATGTTTTGTAACTAGGATTTACACAAGCTCCAGTCTGGATCCAGAACACCTGAGAAGAGATGATGCTAACCCTCAGAGGACCCCAGATGATGCTAACCCTGAATCAACAAACAGAACTAACAATTATTGCTACAAGTGTGACTGCATCATATAATAATTGCTGTTAATAGTGTTCAGCGTCTGGCTGACTACGTCTTGTATTAATTTTTCTGAAAAATCCTGTCATATGCACACAAACTGACAGTCACCACATAAGCTACTACTAAATATTATAGAAATGTAATTTTCTGTAAAGTTGCTTTGTAACGATTTATATTGTAAAAAGCGCTACACAAATAAACTTGAATTTAATTGAATTGAACTAAAAACCTAGGGTCCTAGAAATGCGTTCCTTTTTGAAACTTTTTTTGGATTGCGTTCCTGAAAATAAAGCCTCCGGTTTTGCAGGTAGATGCTCTGTGCGTTCGAGAGGAAACTGCAGGGGGTTTGTGAGCTGATTAACAGCCAATAATATATATATATATATATATATATATATATATATATATATATATATATACACACACACACATATTGTTTAACTGGTTTCATCAGAGAAGGGGCTTGCAAAGGTGCCGGTGCCCCATGGACTCGCAGAAGAAAATCTGTCCCTATTTGTTTATTTTAATGTTCCATTTGATTGAATTATTTATTGGCTGTTCCTCAGCTCACAAACCCCTGCAGTTCCCTCTCGAACGAAATTGGTAACCCCTGCTCCACAGTCCAAATCATTAAACCACAGCGACATCTACTGTCCAATGAGACACCATAATATTACGATTAAATTATTCATAATAATATGTTCCAATCATACAGTTTTGCCATGCATGCTTTTTGAATTGCGTTGTTAAGTGGTGATGAGCACTTGAATCAATATGGTATATATCAATATCGTATATGGCTTAACAACGTAGTACTTCTGTCAAATCATTTGGTGGTTTACTAGATAAAAGAAGCAACATGCCTACTGTTAACCTGCTGACGAAAGGTCCACTACTGTTGACAATATATATACACACACACACATATATGCCAAAGTTTGGATACAGTAGGCTATTATTTTATATTTTTGAAAGAAATCACTTATGGTTATCAAGCCTGCATTTAAGGTCCACTACTGTTGACAATATATATACACACACACACATATATGCCAAAGTTTGGATACAGTAGGCTATTATTTTATATTTTTGAAAGAAATCACTTATGGTTATCAAGCCTGCATTTATTTGATCAAAATGTACTTTGAAATACATTGCTGATTTATTAAACCCGTTTTTCAGGATTCTTTGATGAATAAAAAGTATTATATATATATATATATATATATATATATATATATATTTAAAGTGTAACTTTAGTAACAATATACACTATTGTTCAAAAGCTTGAGGTCAGTATTTTTTTTTTAAGAAATTCGTTTTTAAATGAGCGAGGATTTGTTAAGCTGATAAAACCATCGGAAGTAAAGACTGATATTGTTAGAAAACCTCTCTATTTATAAATGCTTTTCTTTTCAACATCAATGAACCCATCAAAGGTATCACAGTTTACAAATAAATAAATACAGCAGCACAAATGTTTCCAATATTGATAATAAACCAGCATATCATAGAGTGATTTCTTAAGGATCATGAGACATTGAAGACTTCAGTAATGATGCTAAACATTCAGCTTTGCATCACAGAAATAGGCTAAATGATATTTTAAATTATATATATATATATATATATATATATATATATATATATATATATATATATATATATATTAAAATACAAAATAATTTCACAGTATTACACTTTTTATGTATTTTTGATTAAAATAAATGCAGGCTTGATGAGCATAAGACACATAATTTCATAATGCTGCATAGTTATCAAAAAGTGTAATATGATAAAGTCCTCTGCACGCAAATCTGAGCAAAGACTGTTAACTTACATATAGGCTATATGTTAATTTGCATAATTCGCATAGAACCAAATGGCCTATATATATAGACACACACACACACACAACACAGACACACACACACACACACACACACACTCACGCACACACACAGTATATATATGCAGTTCTTCTTTAAACTCATCTTTAAGAATGTATTGAATCTTGATGACGATAGAGAAGATCTGGAGAGAAAAAAATGAAAGAGAAGACTCCAGTCTCAGGGTAAACACCAGGGTAAGATGTTTTTTTCAATAGATTTTTCTAAAACTTTCTTTTTCAAAATTAATCAACCCACTGCTTTTTATGTATACGGAACCGATAAAGGAGTTATCTTAGACACAGTGCCCTCAGTAAGTATTGGGGCAGTAATGACGAAATTGCTTTGTTTTAAGTATATGTATATAGATAGATAGATAGATAGATAGATAGATAGATAGATAGATAGATAGATAGATAGATAGATAGATCATAAAAAAAGCTAAGCACACACAAACTTTGCATGCCAAATTTGGCAAATATTTAAACAATTTCAGCTGTCTTTAAATGTTGTCTTTAACAAATAATGCTATCTTCATTATCAGTTCTTATCACGAACTACTATAATTTTGCTGTGCATACCTTTTCTCTGTTTCTCTGTTTATTTTTTTTAGATATCTTTTCATATTCACAATATGATATTTGAGGTATTTGGTTTCCTGTTCATGTGTAATAAATATTAAGTTACCTTTGTAACATTGACCTTTGAGCCAATCGTGTTGCTTAGTGCACATCACCCTGTAACACATGTACATCTCATGCACATTACATGGAAGATGTCTGATTAATCTCAAAACTGCCTATAGCACAAAACTGCATTGTTTTTTATGGAACATGGTCATTCCTAACATATAAGCAAGTTATAAAGAAAACAATAACTTATATTTGATTATAGGTAAAAATCTTAGTGTTATGTTAAAACAGAAGAAACACTCACGGGCCATGTGACTAAAGCAATCTGGTGCAGAGAAAAATAAATGAAAAAAAGTAAAACAAAAACAGGCATGAAGTTAGCTTGATGATTGAGGATTTAATTTTTTTTTTTTTTTTTTTTTTGGCTGTTGACATTAATAAGGAGTTTTAATGTTGGAAATAATTTCACAATTACCAATGCATCTAATATTCTCTCTGACTTTTTGTTATTGATAAACCTTTTTGTTATTGTTGACACAGCCTCTATAATTTCTTCAACCAAATATGTGGAGGAAGTCACAACCCTTACAAAAATAAACCATGGTTTTATCATAATAAAACTACTTAATTTTCTTTTGCATGATTTCTGAATGCTTGAGACTATAAAATCCATAGGAAACATAATAAAGTTATAGTAAATGTCGAGAGCTACAGTTGTAATGTGTAAACAATACAATTTATTAATTTATTTAGATATTTTTATTTTTATTAAAGTTCAATTTTTTCAACCCTATAGTATTTTTTTTTTTTTTTTTTTCATCGTATTTGAGGGAGGGGGTTAAAACAATACAATCCTGCTTAGGGCACCCATTTTGGCCAGCAGCGGCCCTGGATGCAATAATTTGAGTTTTTTCACAGCATTTTATTGATTGTGTAAAATATGGATATTAGAAAATGGCTCGTCGGTTCTGCTTCACATTATTCTTACTTTCACACAAGACATTGTACATTACCATCTGATGAACTACTGAAGATTTCATGGTTCAATTTACAGCTTTTCTAATCATTCTCAATACACAAGGCCACATACACAGCAAAAATAAAATCATGGCCTGTCCGGAGACAGCAATTAACCAAGCAATTAATTAATATCCATACACATGCAGTTCCCACAAGTACCCCCCCCAGGAGATGCAGTGAGCTGGTCCAGGACAAGTCTGTTGCAGCACAGTCAGTCGCAGCCCTCGCAGTTCATATCTTCTAATTTCAACTTCAATTTGATGACAGCTATTGTGGTAGGCGTCTGTGTGTAAGAGTGATGTTAAGCAGAAAGCTCATGCACATGTTTCTTGATGGTCCTCCATTGGAAGTTGGCCTGCCAAACTTAATTTCAAAAGGACTCAAGTTAGACTGTTGTTCTTTTTCTCGTTCTCATATACATTAACACAATGCTTTTACCCAAGACAATCCTGTCTGCTCACAACACTTCATGAATTTTTTTTTTAATGTCACACCTGCGTGATGGCTTCATTTGCAAAGAATAATATATGATCAAATGGTTGATTTAGAAGTGGGTGTGCCGCTTGAAGCATCGTTTGCCATCTGCCCACTTTGCTTGTGGCACAGATCACATGATTGAAAATACTTGTATGCAAAGTAAGTGAATCCAATTGTGAACCAATATTGATTTAGCAAATCAAACATTCCCCCTTTACTCAAGTGATCTAGACCATGTTCAAGTTTTGCATAGTGTGGGAAAAAGTGTTTTGTGTTTGTCTTCAGTAATAAGACAAATATTGTTTTTCAGTTTGCCCTCTGCCTTCACCCATTGTTTCTCCTCCTCTGGTGTGGCAAAAGCTTGCATGGCTGTAAAGAGAATCAAATGGGAGTGTGAATGAATCATTGTTAAAACCTTCTAACCTGTTAACCTGCACCTGAATTCTCTTTGTTTGCACGTGTCAGTGTTTACAAATAGATTAAATGAAATGGGATAAATTTAGTCTTGATAAAATATATCATTATAAAGATCTAAGCTTCATGCATCAACGACAGATCGCTATTTTTCAATGGAAAGCTTATAAAGAATGTATTTGCTAAATGTGTGTAAGCAGTACACATCAAAACACAGTAGATAGCAGATTTGTCGTAATAGCGAGTCTTAAACACATCCACAGCTGTAAATCCCAGTTTAGTTAGAAAGGTGGTGCGAGGTGGGGGTCTCTCATAGAGCACGTTTGGCCCAACGAAGCAATAACGTTGTGATATGGATGATAATTACTTTGTTTACATTTCAGTTCTTCAGCGACAGAATTGTTTGTGTCCGTTATTGTGTCGCGCTCAGAAACTGCGTTTTGGTATTAAAAAAATGGCATGGTTTTGTGGCGTACAGTTTCCCAAACAGAATGAGATGATCCACAAAAAATAGGTGAAAGATAGGCGTAAGTTTGTTTATTTGAATTCTGGCGGTCTCTTGTGATGCGTGCTGTGACCCACCTGTCATCTGATTGAGGTGTAACATAGCATGAGCAAAAAGTCACATAAGAGTACCCCACAATTTCCACTGAAGCTAAAATAACTTTTTCTTGAGATTCAATAGCACTCAGGCATTTTGGCATGACTGTCGTTACCAGATTGGGCTTACTTGAAAAATACACCACAGGTGTCCCCCATGATCCTATAACAGCACAACAGAAGTCATGAACCCATTTTGTCATCAACAGTTTGTACAAAATTTGTCTCTGGGTCTGGAAGTCCCTGCGTTGGTGACGTTTGTAGCAGTAATATTTTCTTAAATGCTTTCTCTGCTTCTGGGATCCAGGTCAGTTTTTCATGGGGTTGCAAGCCCTTCCCATGAGCCAAAGTGCTCAGGGGCTATTCTTCAATAGCACAATTTGGAATAAATGTTCCACAGTATGAACACATGCCCAAAAATGACATGTTGCTTTCTCATGATAGGCTTTGGTATCATTTGATTAGCCTCTTTTTGTTTCTCAGATGGAGATTTGACATTGGTGATGAGATGACCTAAAAATGTCTCCTCCCTTTTTACAAACTTGCTTTGTACCCGTCAATAGTGTTGGATTGTATTCAACATTTTCCTCTGCTGTCTCCACCCAATTCATGTGAAAAATACACATTTTTTTCATATACATCAATGTCTTCCCTATAGTCATTTTTTAGACAATAAAACATGTGGAAGAGAATCAACAACATCAAAAAAACATTTGCTGTTCATTTCTCAAATCAACAGCAACAGCGCATCTGTTTTCTGTCCAGATTAACCATTTCAGGTCTATTGTGTCTATACATGAAACCATTTTTATTTAAAAAATGTAATCTCTTCCAAATGATACATGTGCTGAGCAGTGTAATTCAGAGAGTGGTATAATTTGGTGGAACTATGTCTTTTTTGCAACTGTGACGAGCACTCCCAGAGGAATCAGCGTCGCCCTGGAAACCAAAGCAGAACACCTGCACGTCCTCGTCACCGGCTGATCGGTCACAGCTGCTCCCCATCAGCCAGCACATTTAAAAGGAGCACATGTTACACTCAGAAGAGGTTCTCGAACCGAATGCAACACTGGTCTAATCCCCCTCTCCTTCCTTCACAGAAAGCAGCGAGTGACCGACAGCCCACACACTTTGGAGCACGTCAGGACACCCACTTTCACCTTGATTGGCACCGAAGAGCACGGAGAGCACACGGGAAGCACCAAGCAGCAGAAAGCGGATCAGAACACTTCACCAGGCACCCTTCACTTATCAATAAACCCACCCTCCGGGGCATTTAATTCACGCACGTCTTGTCGAGTGATTCTTCACCCCGTGACAGTGGTGGAGAATGCGGGCAGAACAGTGAGGAATCACCGACAAGATCACCGCCCCAACGCCTAATTTTTTTCCTTTCTTTCCCTGTGTCTTCACCAGCACCAAGGAAGGCGGCACGCGCGCCCCCGCGATGGAGGACGTCTTACAACGCCTCGCTGAAGTAAGCATCCACCAGCAGCAAATAGCGGAACACCTCGCCACTCGCCTCGAGGATGAACTCGCCGCCGTCCGGGCAGCCGCGGCCCAGCGCGTTCCGCTACCTGAGCTTCGGGCACAAGCCACCCGTCTGTTACCTAAGATGACGGCCGCTGACGATGTGGAAGCCTTCCTTCAGGTCTTCGAAAACACCGCACCGCGCGACCAGTCAGCAGGCCGACGGTTCCCCCACCGCGAGATGAGCCCATGCCCAGTGCAGAACCACCGTCGCCTCCGCGAGCCTGGCTGGCAGGCTGCATCCTCCACCAACGGGTGCCGGCGGGAGCCCCCGAAGCAGAGGTGAAGGTGGATGGAAGACGGGCCCTATTGGACTCAGGCAGTGCGGTCACCCTCATCCAGTCGTGACTGTGCGCCCCTCGAAGCAGACGGAAAAACTTCCTACCGATAACCTGTGTGCACGGAGACACTCGCCAAGTACCGGCCCGTGAGATGGTCATTTCTTCCCCTCAGGGCACCTGGCCGGTTGAGGTAGGCCTGGTGAAGGACCTGCCGGTGGCCGTACTGCTCGGAAGGGATTGGCCCGGCTTCGAGAAGCTGCTGTCCGCCGCCACTCAGCCTGCCAGCCCCAAGGGGAACCGTCGAAGACCGAGGCGGCCGCCTGGACCCCGCCGCCGACCGGCCCTGCTCGTCTCCGACAGTGGGAGAGAAGGTGAGGCCCCCTCCCAGTCCACTAATCTGTTTTATGATGTCTACCAACAGGCCCCTGGAGGGGGCTCTTTCGCCAAGGAACAGCGGGAGGACGACCGACTCAAGCACTGTTGGAGCCAGGTGCGAGTCGTGGATGGAGAGGACGTCCTACCCCGGCCCCACCCTCTCCCACATTTTGTTGTAGAGAATGGCCTGCTGTATTGTGTCGCCCAGCGTAGGGGGGAGGAGAAAAAGTTACTAGTTGTGCCTCGAGCCAAGACCGAGACCATTCTAGAGCTGGCCCATTCCCACCCCATGGCAGGACACCTCGCGGCAGCCAATACTGCTCAACGCATCCGCGACCGCTTCCATTGGCCAGGCCTGGACGCCGAGGTAAAGCGGTTCTGCCAAGCCTGCCCGACCTGTCAGGCCACGTCGCCCAGGACTCCTCGCCCCAGCCCGCTCATCCCGCTGCCTATCATCAAGGTGCCCTTCGAGCGGATTGGAATGGACATAGTGGGGCCATTGCCGAATTCTGCCCGAGGGCATGAGCACATCCTGGTCATTGTCGACTATGCCACCCGGTACCCAGAAGCAGTCCCCCTGCGGAAGGCCACCGCGAAGTCCATCGCCCAGGAGCTGTTTCTGCTGGCCAGCCGAGTCGTCCTCCCCTCGGAGATCCTGACTGACCAGGGAACCCCCTTCATGTCCCGGCTAATGGCTGACCTCTGCCGGCTACTGCGGGTGAAGCAGTTGAGGACCACTGTTTATCACCCCCAAATTGATGGCCTCGTAGAGAGATTTAACCAAACCCTCAAGCAAATGCTCAGACGTGTGGTGGCGGAGGACAAGCGGGATTGGGACCTCATGATCCCCTACGTGCTCTTTGGGATCCGCGAAGTTCCCCAGGCCTCAACTGGCTTCACCCCCTTCGAGCTCCTGTTTGGCCGTCAACCCCGGGGCCTCTTGGACATGTCCCAGGAAGCTTGGGAGCAGCAGCCGGCCCCGCATCGTACCGTCATCGAACATGTCCGGCAAATGAGGGAAGGGATCGACCGAGTGATGCCGTTAGTCCGGGAACACCTCACCAGGGCCCAACAGGCGCAGCAACGTCATTACGACCGGGCAGCCCAACCACGGGAGTTCCAACCGGGAGACCACGTCATGGTCCTGGTCCCCAGCTCCGCCTGCAAATTTCTGGCCTCCTGGAAGGGACCCTACTTGGTCGTGGAGAGGATTGGACCGGTCACTTACCGCCTGAGACAGCCGGGACGACGGCAGGCGGAGCAACTCTACCACATCAACCTCCTAAAGAAATGGGTGGGGACCCGGGACCAAGTAGCTGCCCTGAGCCTCACCGAGCCCGTGGTTGTGGATGTCAACCCCCACCTTTCGGCTGCCCAGAAGTCGGAGCTGCAGCACCTGGTCAGTCAGTTCCAGGATGTGTTCTCCTCTCAGCCCGGGCAGACCAACGTGATTCAACATCATATCCGGACGCCCCCAGGAGTCATCGTTAGGCAACGGCTCTACCGAGTCCCGGAGGCTCGTCGGCAGGCTATTGAGGAAGAGGTCCAACAGATGCTAAAGTTGGGGGTAATAGAACCATCCTGGAGTCCGTGGTCCAGCCCCATTGTGATGGTCCCAAAGCCGGATGACACCCTCCGCTTCTGTAACGAGTTCCGCCACCTGAACGAAGTCTCCGAATTCGACGGGTACCCCATGCCTCGGGTGGACGAACTGCTGGACCGGCTAGGAAGGGCCCGGTATATCAGCACCCTAGACCTCACCAAGGGCTATTGGCAGGTACCGCTCTCAGAGGCCGCCAAGCCGAAAACCGCCTTCTCCACCCCCAGTGGCCACTGGCAGTACCGGACCCTTCCCTTCGGCCTACATGGGGGCCCCCGCGACATTCCAGCGGATGATAGACATCCTCCTGCGGCCTCACCAAGCTTACGCGGCCGCATACCTGGATGACGTCATGGTCCACTCCGAGGCGTGGGACGAACATCTGGATCGTCTGCGAAGGGTGCTTTCGGAGCTCCGGCGGGCTGGACTTACCGCCAACCCCCACAAATGCCACCTAGCCCTCTCTGAGGCCAAGTACCTGGGCTACCAAGTCGGCCGAGGACTCATCCGGCCGCAAGACAAGAAAGTTGAGGCCATCCACGCCGCACCAAGACCCGAGACAAAGACCCAGGTACGAGCCTTCTTGGGGTTGGCGGGTTATTACCGTTGTTTTATCCCCAACTTCTCCTCTTTAGCCGCCCCCCTAACAGACCTGACCAGGAAGGGGCAGCCGGAGAAAGTATGCTCGACCCCGTCGGCGGAAGAAGCCTTCTCCCAGGTGAAAGCAGCACTCACGTCCTCGCCGGTACTCCGCGCCCCGGACTTTAGCTGCCCCTTCCTGCTGCAGACGGATGCTTCCGACACAGGACCAGGAGCGGGCCTTTCCCCCAATCCCTCAGGAAGGTGAGGAGGGGGGGATGGGGGGGGGGGTGTGACGAGCACTCCCAGAGGAATCAGCGTCGCCCTGGAAACCAAAGCAAAACACCTGCACGTCCTCGTCACCGGCTGATCGGTCACAGCTGCTCCCCATCAGCCAGCACATTTAAAAGGAGCACATGTTACACTCAGAAGAGGTTCTCGAACCGAATGCAACACTGGTCTAATCCTTCCTTCCTTCACAGAAAGCAGCGAGTGACCGACAGCCCACACACTTTGGAGCACGTCAGGACACCCACTTTCACCTTGATTGGCACCGAAGAGCACGGAGAGCACACGGGAAGCACCAAGCAGCAGAAAGCGGATCAGAACACTTCACCAGGCACCCTTCACTTATCAATAAACCCACCCTCCGGGGCATTTAATTCACGCACGTCTTGTCGAGTGATTCTTCACCCCGTGACACAACATAGCTTTTCACATAATTCATCATTTTTAGTTTCCACTGGTAAATATACAATTGCAATTGTTGGATTGTGGCTAAAGTTTGAATTTGGCACTGGGCCACTTCCCAGTTTGCACATTTGTTTATAAGCTAAATCATTCCACTGACTATATGTGCCTATGTTCTTGTTGAGAGAATATTTCTCATTTTGTAATCTTTCAGTGTGATCATGTATTAAAGCAAGCATTTTTCTTCATTGCAGTTATCTGAGTTAGTGTGTGTGTGTGTGTGTGTGTGTGTGTGTGTGTGTGTGTGTGTGTTTCAGACTTACCTGTTTGTGCTGCATGGCCTTGGTGGACATGGTGGTCCCGACTCCCCCTCCTTCTCCAGCTTCTGATGGGAAAGTCTCTGTTGTCAGTCTGCCTTAGCATTCTCTGGTCCAGCCGCCATTTAATTTATCAAATGTGGACAGTGAAACTTTCCACTGTGACAAAACATGTCCAAATCATATGAAAACCTTTGGGGTGTGGCAGGTGTGTCATAACCTCTTTCAAGTCCTTCTAGCTCCATGGTCAAAACACCATCACAGTTCCATGGG
Organism: Carassius auratus; assembly: GCF_003368295.1. Classification (NCBI taxonomy): domain Eukaryota; kingdom Metazoa; phylum Chordata; class Actinopteri; order Cypriniformes; family Cyprinidae; genus Carassius; species Carassius auratus. Next base: position 16,630,980 of record NC_039251.1, on the reverse strand, counting down.
GAATCATGGGGATGTGCTCTCCTCTTTCCTCCAGTTCATCCTCGTTCAAGCTGTCCAGCTGCAGTGTCACTCTCTCATGAGCTTTAGATATGGTGCTGACTCCAGTCACAGAGTATTTCACTGCTCTTATGCCGTCGCTGGTGGCAGAGCAGAGGGTTTGGATCATGAGGATGCTGTCGAAGTTGTTGCCGGCAGTTCGAAGAACTGTTCTTGTCTTTTGTCTGGCAGCAAGGACTGCGGTGCAAATGCAGTTGTGCTGTAGGATGGAGGCAGCGGTGGTGACTGAATCTGGTGCTCCTATGGGATTTGTCGACAGGGGTGAAGCTAGGAGTCCAGATCAAAGTCCACTTTGGCACAATGCATTTGTCTAAGGGAATAAAGAGAAGAATTCTGAGTAGTAAGTTATGTTCTTTTATCTTAACATGCTACAGAACTATAATTTTTAGTTCATTCCTAAATGGCATTGAAATGTATTGTGAAATGCCTGTGACTTAATAAAAATTAATATATTTCTGAAGCTTGTCTTTTTGTTTGTTTTTCCACTTTTTTTATTCTCTTAATTTGTTTTCACATTTTTCCAAGCTCTATTTTACTCTGTTCAGGGCTGTTATGCTAAAGATATCTATATTTTTTATTTTTTTTGGAAAAACATGATTCTAAACCCAGGGTATGACTTCCATAATTATTTCCCATATTTCTTTTTCATGTCATTGTAAATTGCACTGTCCAAATCATCAAGATCGATCTTAGATTTGACATTTCCAGACCCCATCCTGCAATCCAAGACATGGATCGCGCACTCTTTCCCTCACATGTGGTCGTCACCACCATGTGGCTTCACACTTACTCGCATAAAGTCTTGTCACCCCCGAGGCTATTTATATATATATAGAACCCCTCCTAAAACACAATTGAAAATGTAAAGGATTTCAGGGTTATAATGGGAATTGTATTGGATAGAACAACAGTAATAGGAAGTAATAGCAAGCCAATAAGAACAGTAATTCCTATTGGAATAATGCCAAAAACAAAAAGGAATTTTGTAATGGTTTAATGGAAACTGTAAGAATTTCTGTTTTTTTTTTCAACAGAGTAATGACACTCATACTGTGCTGCACATTATTGACGATATTGAGCTGAAGCTTTGCAAATTTAAAAATCGCAAAAAATCCCAATCGCAATATGTCAAAAAATCACAATTCGATATTTCCCCCAAATCACACAGCCCTACCACTCACTCACCGCTCGTCTCCTGATTTTCTCTCCCGCTGCAGACTTTGCTAAACCTCCCCCCAACCACAGATATGTATTTTGTAATCTTACACTGATCTCTACAACAGAGACAAAATAACCTTTCAAACATAACGTGAGATTTTTATTCACATCAAAACTGAACTGAAGATGAAGAGACTTCACAACACCCGCCCATGTTTTTGCTAAGGCAGACGGAATAAACTCATCATTCTGGAAGTTAACAAACCTTTTGAATCCTACAGGCCCAGGGGATTTCGATGACCAACTGTGTGGCGTGCAAAACCCTCCAGAAACCCCCAGTGAGGTCAACTGTTTTAAAATGTTCCTCACAGAAGATGTTGTCAGAGAAATTGTTGAGGAAACAAACCACTATGCCTCAGAAATCCACGGAAAGAAAAAGAAAATTGGTTAAATGGGCTCCTACCACCACTCCTGAAATGTACACATTTCTGGCATCAGTTCTCCTAATGGGGATGGTCAAAAAAAACATCACTCCAGGATTATTGGAGCACAGATCCCATGCTCTTGAAACCATTTTTCCAGTCTTTGTTTTCACAGGACTGCTTTCTCATACTCCTCCGCTGCCTTTACTTTACAAACAACACAACAGAAATTTTAAATGACCCTCTGAAAAAAATCAGAAAAGTATTCAGTACTCTTACCTCCTCGTTTCGTGAGCCATACAGAGATCTCTGTGTGGATAAGTCCCTGATGAAGTGGAAAGGCAGGCTAGCATTTCATCAGTTCATTCCATCTAAAAGACACAGATTTGGGGTTAAATTTTTTGTTTTGTATGATGCTCACTGGCTACAGTGCGGAACATTATTAGGACTCCGGACCTACCAGTGACATCCAACACAACCAAGGGCATGGAATTTCTGCGTCTGTAATAATGACAATGTTAGCACCTTACCTTAAAAAGGGTCATGTGCTTTATGTGGACAACTGGTACAGCAGTTCTACACTTTCCCAGAACCTCTTGTCTCTTGGGACTGGAGCCTGTGGGACTGTGCGTGCAAACAGGAAAGGAATCCCAATGTTCACTTGTAAAAGGAGAAATATATATGGAGTGAGAATCATGCCAAAACCTCACACACACACAAAATGTGTTTTACTCACACCCAACGATTCACAAACAAACTCAGTGTGGTTTGCAAATACAAAACATCACTCACAAACTAATGCATTTTGTTCTGCAAATAAAAAACGTAGCTATCAAACAAATACAGTACGTTTTACATATACAAAGAAACGTATGTCTTCAATGACAAAAATATCCTCCAAGTACAAACTAAAATCTTCCAAGTACAAACTAAAATCCTTCAAGTACAAACTAAAATCCTTCAAGTACAAAACAAAATCCTTCAAGTACAAAACAAAATCCTTCAAGTACAAAACAAAATTCTACAAGTACGAAAAACTTTCACGTGACTTTTGGCACAAATTTTCCGCCTTGCTGATCCACACGCAAATGCCTTCAGATCCACACACATGCTAGTAAACGTCATGTAATTCGCACTCCACAACAGCAGGTGGCGCTGTTAGCGACTTGTTCGGCGCCACCACCGACATGGAAACAGGAGAGAAGAAGAAACGCTAGATCGGATGATCCTCCTCCAGTAGGACAGTCTGGCCCGATAGGGTGCGACGGTTTCCCGTATGTTCGTCATAGGAAACAGTCAATCGCAGATCACCTGACCCGAAAATGGCGGCAGCATCAGCAGGCCGAGATCTAAAAAATAGTAGTCGGAAGTTTACAGAAAAAACAAGTCGAGGTGGAAATATCTTTTGTGAGGCGGTTGAGCACGACTGTTCTGTGAATGGATCAGAGGTAGGTAATGCTAGTTGGGCTGATATGGACTGTAATGATGAGAGGGATGAGGGGGAAGTAGGGAGATGGATGCAAATTAATCAAGGCAAAGGGAGTAAAAGAGTTAGAAGTGATATTGAAGAGAAATCGGAAAATGAAGATGACGAGATAGAGGGAAATCAAAGAGAAAAACCTGACAAGTACACAATCATAGTAAGATTTAATGAGAAATCGCAGAGTGACATGAAGAAAATTAACCCATTTACGTTGACAGCAGCCTTGGCAAATAAAGTGGGAGAAATAATATACGCAAAGGTGTTAAATGATGGTAATCTACTGATAAGATGTGCAAATGAAAATCAAGTTGAGAAAGCTCTTAGAATGAAAGAGATAGGGAAAATTAAGGTGGAAAGCTCAGGGAAATTGGGAGGGAAAAATGAGGTTGGAAGTAAAGGAGTCATCACAGGAGTGCCAATGAGTGTAGGAATGGAGGAATTCAAGAAGAATATCAAAGGAGGAAAAGTAATAAAAGCTCAAAGGTTGAAAACGACAAGAGAAGGAGTAAAAAAGGAAAGTGAAACAGTATTGATTGAATTTGAGGAAGACAATATGCCAAAGAAGGTGTTCCTGGGTTTTTTGAGTTACCCAGTGAGAGTTTATGTTCCAAAACCATTGAGATGTTTTAACTGTCAAAGATTTGTTCATATAGCTAGGAACTGTAAAGAACAGAGAAGATGTGCAAGATGTGGGGGGGGTCACGAATATGGAATGTGTGGAGCAGGGGTACAGCCAAAGTATTGTAATTGTGGTGGAGCTCATAATGTAGCCTATGGAGGTTGTGAGATTATGAAACGGGAGAATGAAATCCAGAAAACAAAAGTAGAAAGAAAGATTACTTATGCTGAAGCAGCAAGTATGGTAAATGGAAAGAACAAAGGTATTAACAGTCAAGGGACAATCAGGAACCAAGAGCAGGAAAAAAGATCAAATGAAAGGGTGTACGTGGATAAAAGAGACTTGGTTACATTTATTGCAGGTGTTATTAATAGTACTGCGGATGTTAAATCTAAAAACGACAAAATTCAGCTAGTAGTTAAAGCAGCGGTGAACCATCTTGGATTAATAGGATTGACGTGGGAAGAGGTGAGGGAGAACCTTGCCATTCAGTCAAGTCAGGATGCACCACTTCAACAAACACTTCATTAAAACATTGGCAGTGAAACCAGACATTATCTGTATTCAAGAAACATGGCTGAAACCTAACCTAGATTTTATAATTTATGGATATTTAGGGATAAGGAAAGATAGAGATCTTGGGAAAGGCGGAGGTTGCGCTACTTTTATCAAGCAAGGAATTCCATATAGACAACTGGGTGTGGGAGATGAGCAGGAATGCGTAATGGTGGAAATATGGGATAAGGGGGAGGAAATGGTCATAATTAATTATTACAATCCCTGCAAAAGTTTGGATCTGAATAAACTATTGACAATACAAGGTCAAGACAAAAATAAAGTGATATGGTGTGCAGACTTTAATGCTCACAGCACAGTGTGGGGAGGTTATCATACTGACTCAAATGGAAGGGTAATTGAAGAGCTGATGGAGGATAGGAATTTAGTGTGTATGAATGATGGTAGGGGTACGAGAATTAATGTAAATACTGGGAAAGAATCAGCAATAGATCTTACCTTAGTATCTAATACATTAGCTGGTTTTGGTAACTGGGAGGTGTGGACAAGTGATACAATTGGTAGTGATCATTACCCAGTGGTTTGTTCAATTGGAGAAAGAGGGGAAGAAAGTCCAGGTGATGGAAGTCCGAAGTGGATATTTGAGAAGGCAGATTGGAACAAGTTTCAGATATTGAATGAGGAGGCGATAATGAGGATGGAGGTATCTGAAGATGTCGATGGATTGAATAATCAGTTTACATCAGGAATTATAATAGCAGCAGAGAGTTCAATTCCAAAAAGTAAAAATAGGAGGAAGAGGAAATTGGTACCATGGTGGACAGAGGAATGTCAGCAGGCAGTAAGGGATAGGAATAAAGCATTCAGATTAGTCAAAAGAACCCATAATATGCAACATTTAATCCAGTACAAGAAAGCTCAGGCTGTAGTGAGAAGAACAGTACGACAGGCTAAGAGGGCTAGTTGGAGGACTTTTTGTGATGGGATAGGTAGAACAACTTCAGTGGGTGAAGTATGGGGAATGATAAAGAGGATGGGAGGAGATAGAAGGGAATGGGAATATCCGGTTATAGTAACTGAGGAAGGTTTAGCAGTATCAAATAGGGAAAAAGCAGAGAGTATGGTCAAAGCATTTGGTAGGGTACATAGTTCAGAAAACTTATCAGAGGAAGAAAGAAGGAGAAGAGAGTGGAAAATAAGTCAATATCCAGGGATTTTAGAAAGGAAGAAGAGAGTAGATAGTGTAATTGATGAACCTTTTACATTGGAAGAAATGAAGAGAGCAATAAGAATGTCAAGATCATCATCACCGGGGAAAGATAAGGTATGCTATGTGATGTTAAAACATTTAGGAGAAAGTGCACTTTTGAAATTGTTGCATCTGTATAATAGAGTCTGGGAAGAGGGAAGATTGCCAAAAACATGGAAAGAAGCAGTTGTAATTCCAATAAGGAAACCTGGCAAGGATCCATCTAAACCCATCAGCTATAGACCAATAGCATTAACCTCTAATCTATGCAAAATAATGGAAAAAATGATTACAGAAAGGTTATCATATGAGCTTGAGAAGAAGGCAAAGATAGCAAATTATCAGAGTGGGTTTAGGAAAGGTAGGAGTACTATGGATGCAGTTGTTAGACTAGAAAATGAAATAAGGAAAGCCCAGGAAAATAAAGAGGCGGTAATTGCAGTATTTTTGGATATAGAAAAAGCTTATGATATGATGTGGAAGGAAGGAGTTCTAATTAAGTTACATAAGTTGGGAATTGGAGGGAGAGTCTTCAATTGGATAAAAGATTTTTTGTGTGAAAGGAATATCCAAGTAAGAATAGGGTCAGAATTGTCAAATCAGTATACTGTGGAAAATGGTACTCCTCAAGGTAGTGTAGTAAGCCCACTACTATTCATAATAATGATTAACGATATCTTTTTAAAGATTCCAGTAGATATAGGTAGATCACTTTTTGCAGATGATGGGGCTCTGTGGAAGAGGGGGAGAAATATGGATTATGTAGTTGGGAAAGTGCAAGGAGCTGTAGATAAAGTGGTGGAGTGGGGGAAAGAATGGGGATGTAGATTCTCAGTGGAAAAAACCCAAAGTGTTTTCTTTACTAATAAAAGAATAGATGAAAGATTGAAAATAAGGATGTATGGGATAGAAATAGAAAGAGAAGGAACATTCAAATTCTTGGGGGTTCTTTTTGATTCCCATTTAACATGGGCAGATCATATAAGAAGAATAGTGGAAAAAAGTAAAAAAGTAATAAATGTAATGAGATGCTTGACTGGTAGAGAATGGGGGGCAAGTTGCCAAGCACTGAAAAGAATTTATGTGGCCCTGATAAGATCTACGGTGGACTATGGCAGTATAGTGTATTCTTCAGCAGCTAGATCCCATTTGAAACATTTGGATGTGATCCAGGCTCAGGCGTTGAGATTGTGTAGTGGAGCTTTTAAGACATCACCTGTCTCAGCTATTCAGGTAGAGGTAGGAGAGATGCCATTGGAACTGAGGAGACGGCATATAATAGCAAACTACTGGGTTAACTTGCAGGGGCATAATGACTCGCACCCCACAAAAGAAGTGTTGAAGGAATGCTGGAGGAAAGAGGGAAGTAAAAAGGATAACTTTGGTTATTTGGGGAACAAAACAGCAAAAGAGCTTGGGGTATCTGATATGAAAATCAGTTCTTCAATAGTACATCCAGTCATAGCCCCATGGAAGATGAGATGTCCAGAGGTAGATTGGTATTTGTTAGAGGTGAAAAGGAAAGAAGAAAGTGCTGATCTGGTTGGGGTGTTTAATGATTATATTACTGAAGTATATAAAAACTTTACTCAAATATATACAGATGGCACTAAGAACCCTGAAACAGGGGTAACAGGAATGGGTGTGGTGGTTCCAGCAAGAGGAATTGAAATCAATAGAAGAACATCTAATCATTTAGCAGTATGTACAGTGGAGATGGTGGCAATTTTAGTTGCTTTACGTTGGGTGGAAAAAGCAAAAATTAGCAAAGTCATAATATGTTCAGACTTAGCTTCAGCTCTAGTTAGTTTAATATCGTTCCATTCAAGTCGACAGGATATTTTATTTGAAATTCTCTATTCAGTTACAAGAATAACACACCAAGGTGGACTGGTTATTTTTTTTTTGGGTTCCGGCGCACATAGGAGTGGAGGGCAATGAAAAAGTGGACAAGGTTGCAAAGAAGGCATTAAAGAAGGAACATGTAGAAATGCAAATAAGAATCAGTAAAGCAGAAGTAAAATGTATAATCTGGGAAAAAATTAACCAAAAATGGCAAGAAATGTGGGATAGTGAGGAGAAAGGGAGACATTTATACTATATCCAAAAGAGTATTAAAGTAAATAAGGTAGGAGGTGGAGATAGAAAAGAGGAAACGGTACTTACGAGACTAAGGCTGGGACACTGTGCTCTAAATAAAACATTAAGAATGGTGGGGAAACATCAGACGGGTATGTGTGAGGAATGTCAGGAAGAGGAATCGGTGGAACATGTAATTCTACATTGTAGGAAATATCAGAGGGAGAGGGTGATAATGGATAACAGATTTAAAGAACAAGGGGTGCAGAAACTCACTTTAAAAACAGTACTTAGTATGAATGACAGAGCACAGGTGAGAGAATTGTTGGTTTTTTTAAAGGATACTGGGCTTTATTATAGGATATAAAGGGTTTCCCCCCTTCCCCCCCCCCGCCCTTTCCTTTTTTTTTTTTTTTGATATTATAGATTATACTGTAAACCTACTGAATGATCCACACTCCGGAACAGAAGGTGGCAGTAATGCACCATTAAGCTGGATGCCAACCGCCGTTAAAAAAAAAAAGAAGAAGAAGAAGAAACGCTAGCGTGAGGGACGTTTTCAACACGATGAGCGGCCAACAGGTGAGTTCCCTATCATAGGTCACTTCGATGCTGCGGTGACGTCACCACGTATGGGAACACCTCCGGTGTGACGAATGTCTGAAGCCCAATACCATCCCGCCAATCCTATTGGCCAAATGGCGCATAGCACCACCCTACGCATGCGCACGCATGATATACCTGGGTGCAGCGCGCCATTTCGCTCAGATTTCATTCCTTCAGGAATAGCGAATCATCTGTGCCCTATCATCTCGCGTTCTCCAGCGATTTTCTTCGAGCAGTGTTAACTCCTCTTTCGCGGACGCGATGAGTCAACGAAAGGTAAGAGCCGTATATGGGTTTATCACAGGGAGGCACTCATGAGAGATTCGTTTGCAGCCTCTCTCATGTTCTCTCTGTGATAGCCTACGGCTATGGTAAAATAAGAAAAGTATCCGCGCTCTGGAGTCTATTTCTTCAGTCGCCTCGCGTCTAACCCCCACCGTTCGCTTCTGCGGTCGCCGAGGCCCCGCACGAGGTGTTGGTTAGGGGCGATATGTGCGGCTTGACTATGAGTACAGTGATGCACTGGATTTTTCCACTTGCTCGCTCTCCCCTACTCGAGCGCGTTAATCAGAGCAGTTTTGCTTTATACTATGTTGTCTAACCGCAGCTTCTACTCAGAGTAGGCTCTGACCGGCATAAGCGGTTCTCTCCCTCCGAGCGGACAGGAGAAACGCGCTTCCCCTTCCTCAGTGTGCTATTATGTGGCTATCCGCGCGGTGGATAAATTACCCTTCTCACGGACCTCCACCAAGGGTTTCGAGGTCCTGGAAGCAGCCTTATCAGCGCATATTACGAACGGCGCGGGTTTTGCCACGATTAAGTGACATGGCGGACTGCTATTATATAGCGATGCCGTTTGACTACCTCTCTAGCCGAACGGATCGCGCCAAACTCCGCCGCGACCTAGTCTCGTCTAGACGTATCGAGTCGTGTCTATTTCGGCAAAATTTATTCTCTTATTACGGTTCTTTACGAGAAGCCTCTCGTTCTTTCCCCACACTCTAACATTGACCGTCTCGCAGCACAAGCACTTCGAGCGTCACTGAACTGAGCTGTTATTTGAGCGCCCCTCAGACACTGCACAATTCAGTCTTCAGAGTTTGAGGAACGGCACAAAAGACTGGCGAATTTAGCCAGTTTATGACGGCTCACACAGCTGCCACGTTCTCGCTAGCGGCGTGGCCCTATGTTTATCTTGTTGGATTAAATCCTGCCGTGGACACGCTTCAGGATTATACACAACGAAACACAGCGAGTTTGACGCATGCATTTCCTTCTATGTTTGCCGGGGTCTGTGCCCTCCACTGAAGAGTGCTGTTGGACTGCTAATGCACATCCAACCCTCTCACTGCAGTCCCCACGCTCTAACATTGACTGTCTCGCAGCACAAGCACTTCGAGCGTCACTGAACTGAACTGTTATTTGAGCGCCCCTCAGACACTCTGCACTATTCAGCCTTCAGAGTCTGAGGGACGCCACAAGAGGCTGGCAGATATGGCCAGTTTATGACGGCTCACACAGCTGCCGCGTTCTCGCTAGCGGCGTGGCCCTATGTTTTCTTGTTGGATTAAATCCTGCCGTGAACACGCTTCAGGATTATACACAACGAAACGCAGCGAGTTTGACGCATGCGCTTTACTTCATGTTTGCCAGGGTCTGTGCCCTCCACTAGAGAGTGCTGTTGGACTGCTAATGCACATCCAACCCTTTCACTGCAGTCCCCACGCTCTAACATTGACTGTCTCGCAGCAAAGGCACCTCGAGCATCATTGGATTGAGCTATCATTTGAGCGCCCCCTCAGACACTCTGCACAATCCAGCCTTCAGAGTTTGAGGGACGGCACAAAAGGCTGGCAGGGATGGCCAGTTTATGACTGCTCATACAGCCGCCACGTTCTCGCAATGGCGACGTGGCCCGATTTTTATCTTGGTGAATTAAATCCTGCCGTGGATACGCTTCAGGATTATACACAATGAAACGCAGCGAGTTTACGCATGCGCTTTACTTCATGTTCGCCAGGGACTGTGCCCTCCACTATAGAGTGCTGTTGGACCGCTAATGCGCATCCAACACACTCACTGCCGTCCCCACGCTCTAACATTGACTGTCTCGCAGCAAACAGCGCTTCGAGCAGCATTGGATCGGGCTGTGACGCCAGGCGTAAATAAAAAAAAAAAAAAAAAAAAAAAAAAAAAAAAAAAATCCCTCAGACACTGCGCAATCCAGCTTTCAGATCTTGAGGGGCGATTCAAGGGTCTTACACAGACGACCCGTTTATGACGGCTCGCACAGCCGCCGTTTTAGTTAGCGGCAGAGCCTGATGTTCAATTCGTTGGTCTAATTCCTGCCGTGGACACGTTCAGGATTATACACAACGGGACGCAATAGCTCTTATGCATACACTTCCCCTGTGCACGAATGCCGCAGGCTTTTCCGTGCACGGACATTATGTGTATGACAGCGTTGCAGAAAGCGGAAATTTGAGACTGCTAGTATCGTTTTGGGTCGCGTGGAACGCTTGCCCGGCATTTCTCAATGGGTGTTACGCACAATTGTCACGGATACACCAATTCGTTTTTAGAGGCCCGCCTCTTTCCGCTGAATTCTTTCCACGGTGGTAGACTGATGGTAATAGCAGTGTTGTGACAGGAGATGTCAACTCTGCTGAGCAAAGGGGCTATAGAAGTCGTAGACCCCGTACTTCTCAATGCATGGATGTAGCTCTGGCCCCGTTGCGGCTCCAGGGCGTCCGTCTGTTAACCACTTGGACGATTGGCAGCGGCATTCCCCGTAATTTGTCTGGGGTTACTTCACATGCGCCCTTTTCAGTGGAAAAGTGGGCGGAAAGACGAAATATTTCACCCCGTTGTCTTCCGCATCCGATGATTTCGGTGACACGGAGTTGTGTGATGTCATTAAAGCTATGGATGCCAGCCGAGTTCTCCTACCGGGGTTCGGCTGGGGATTTGAGCTTTCCCAGAGACCGTCACGACGGATGCGTCTTTGACCGGTTGGGGAGCTGTTTGTCAAGGGCTACCAGCCCATGGAGTGTGGACAGCTGCACAACGCAGTTGGTATATAAACCGGTTGGAATTACTGGCAGTTTTCTGGCTCTCCAGTAATTCGCGAATCTGCTGATCGGCCGCATTGTGCTGCTCGGATCAGACAACACAGCGTTTGTCTCATACCTGAATCATTAGGAAGGATTACGCTCTCGCCCCCTGTGCAGGCTGGCGAGACATGTTCTTCTCTGGTCTCAGAGAAATTTCTGTCAATCCGAGTTGTTCATGTCCCCGGACGTTTGAACTTCGGAGCAGATATGCTATCCAGACAGGCTCTGGAACAGGGAGAATGGAGATTACACCTCCAGACGGTGAATCTTTTATGGCGGATATTCGGCAAGCGAAAGTGGATTTATTCGCGTCAAACATGACTACGCATTGCCCGCTATGGTTCTCCCTATGCCCCCCATCGCCCCTGGGCGTGGATGCATTAGCTCACAGCTGGCCCAGGACCAGTCTGTATGCTTTTCCTCCGATTCGTTTGATCCCAGCGGTATTATGCAGAATACGGCGGGACAGAGTGGAACAGCTGCTGCTGGTGGCTCCGCGATGGCACACGCAGCCGTGGTTTGCGGATCTGATCAGTCTGCTAGCGGGCTCTCCTTGGAGATTCCCCTCAGACAGGATTTATTATCACAAGCACAGGGGCTGATTTGGCACCCGAGGCCGGATCTGTGGAAACTGTGGGCGTGGCCACTGAGCGGAGTGCATTAGTATGTCCCGGTCTTTCTGTTGAAACCACTGAGACTATATTGAATTCTAGAGCAGCTTCTACGAGACGCTTATATGCTTTCAAGTGGAGACTGATTACAGCCTGGTGTGGCAATCGTAATGTGGATCCAGTTTACTGCCCAGTGGCTTCAGTGCTGGAGTTCCTCCAGGATTGTTTTTCGGATGGCGTAACACCAGCCACTTTTAAGGTTTACATGGCAGCCATTTCAGCTTACCACGAATACATAGGCGGTGCCTCTATGAGGCGTCATCCACTAGTTTCTCGTTTCGTACAGCGTGCGCGACGGCTGAGGCCTTTCCGCCCTGTGCGAGTTCCTTCATGGGGTTTATCCATTGTGTTGCTAGGTTTATCAGGGCATCCGTTTGAGCCCTTGGAGACCGTATCGGATAAATTCTTGTCACTGAAGACACTTCTTCTCATGGCTTTATCCTCCCTCAAGAGAGTTGGGGATTTACAGGTTCTTTCTGTTTCACCCTCATGCATGGAATTTGCACCGGGCCCTGTGAAGGTGCTGCTGCGGCCCAGGCCTAACTATGTTCCTAAGGTCGCATCTAACCTCTTTCGCTTTCAGCAAGTGTTCCTGGAAGCTTTTTCACCTGCTGAGGCTGGATCAGAAGATCTAAGTCTTTGCCCTGTGAGAGCTTTAAAGACTTATGTGGATCGTACAGCCCCTTGGCGTGAATCTGACCAGCTGTTTGTCTGTCTTGGACATAAAAGTAAGGGCCATGCGGTTACAAAGCAGCGCATGTCCCTTTGGCTGGTGGAGGCAATTTCTTTGGCCTACGAGGCGCGCGGACTCGCTTCGCCCTTGGGAATTAAGGTTCATTCCACTTGAGCTGTGGCTTCTTCTCAAGCTTTCTCAGTGGATCTTCTATGGATGATATCTGTGCTGCGGCAGGATGGTCCTCACCGAGCACTTTTATCAAGTCCTACAGTCTGGATGTGAGGATGGCTCCTGGCTCCCGGGTTCTTTCCGCTTGAGCAGATGCTTCCTCGGATCTCCGTTATCAGGTACGTCAGGCGTTTTGGTATATCGTTCCCATACGTGGTGACGTCACCGCAGCATCGAAGTGACCTATGATAGGGAACATCTCGGTTACGTATGTAACCTTGGTTCCCTGAATAGGGAACGAGATGCTGCGGTTCTGGCCGTTCCGTACCTTGATAACTTCTTCATCTTCAGTCATGAAATCTGAGCGAAATGGCGCGCTGCACCCAGGTATATCATGCGTGCGCATGCGTAGGGTGGTGCTATGCGCCATTTGGCCAATAGGATTGGCGGGATGGTATTGGGCTTCAGACATTCGTCACACCGGAGGTGTTCCCATACGTGGTGACGTCACCGCAGCATCTCGTTCCCTATTCAGGGAACCAAGGTTACATACGTAACCGAGATGTTTCCAGTCATTGCTGGTGAAAAATCAGCCTGAAGGGGTTGTTATTCGCTATACATGATCCCACTTATTACATTGCTACCTACAAAATAAATAAATAATTTGACAAAATTTATTGATTTTAAAAACGATTGTATTGCTTCCGCTAAAGAAAATAGTCCGTTCCGCGTCCATATCAACGGTCTGTTTTTCATGGCAAGGGTGTGTTTAGACCTCCAAATCAACCCTGGTCTTCTTCCAGGGCCGCGGGAAGTAATTTTGAACAGGGGGTGCTGTGAATTTTTTTTTTTTTACAAAAAACCTATGAGCCTATAGGCCTATTTAAAATACATTTTAAAAATAAATACATTGAGATTTACTACTTTATTGTCATATACACTTCAGTGCACAGCCAGCCAGGGTCTGAAACACACAGACATCAGTTCTCAGATATGCGCAATGCGTTATTAATCTGAAGCAGAAGCAGAATCAGAAATAATAGTTTAATAATCGAAAGAAAACGAAATAATTACTTTCATTACAATTTCAGATAGCCTATACATACATGCAACTTATTTAGATACAACAAATAATATTACAACCAAATATAATATTAATCAAACTTCACAATAACGCTAAAACAATGCAATCGATTTGGTCAGCTGGCTTGAGTCACTGCACGTTTATGTCACACGCAACTCTATTAACTCCAAAATCTTTTTACGCACACCACAAGGAAATAATCTCTGACTATTTAAGCAATTTGTTTATTGAACAGTTCTCCACATCCATTACGCAAAGAACACACGCACAGTATAAAGCTTTCTGTCTCTATCTCCAACCTTTTTACACAAACCACAAGGAAATAATCTCCGACTATTTAAACGTTATTTAACAGTTCTCCACAACCATTACGCAAAGAACACACGAACGAAATACTCTCCATCTCCATCCCCACCACCTTACAAAAATACTATAGTGTACTACTTACAATTGCTTGGCTAGTCAAAGCTGATCCCACACTTGTTGCCAAAAAAATAAATGTTACAAGCGCGGCAGCACAATGCTCTTACCTGAGCTACATGCAGGCGGGGTGCCCTGGTTACAGGTGTCCAAATGTCGAGGTGCGCTGTATTATATAAAGATGGATGTATTCTGCATGGAACGAGCGGGAAACCTCGTTACTTGGCGACCAAACCTGCCTGCCTGACGTTGACAACGTAACTTCCGAACCTGTGTTGATTAGGCCTCAAAATATGAAATTAAAATCCAAAATATACGTAATAGCCTTCGTGTGTCAAAATCATTTTCTAAAATATTCATAAGGAATTTATAAATTGTGCAAAATATTTTAATAGGCCTACATTATTTTTATCTCCCTCTCGTCACTAGGGCACCCCCAGCACCCCCACTTCCCGCGGCCATGTCTTCTTCTGCTAGTGTCTATTAGAATATAGAGGCTTTATTCCATGTCAAATCAGTCAGAATCCAGGAAAGTGGTTGCAGCAACATCTCAGATGAAGAGTTTTTTCTATATTATATTTGGGTCCCAAAACCAAGGCCTGTAAAAATATTCATATTTTTTGTCAGTCCTTGAGATTGTCATTTTTATAGCATCAAAAACACTATCTGAGAACCATGTTTGGGCATTAATATCTTAAAGTGTTATTCATAGCCTCACCAAACGTTGCAGGATGGAAGACAAACATGTTCTTAGTATAACTGAACAAAAGTTTGTACTGCATGTCTATTGAGATTCTACAAGGCCCTAGATTTGGGTAAATGGCTAAACCCCTGATACTGAGGGTATTATAAACTCATTTTCTGCATCCATATCATACCAGCAGGCTGTTAGCATACATGGGTGCTGCATTTTTTTAAAGCTGAAAATTAGGACATAACCTGCTTGTTATTAAACCCTTAACCCTTATTAAAAAGAACTATATGTATGAAGTATGTGCAAAGATTTTATTTGAATTAAAGTATATTCAATCAGTAAGAATAGACTTGGCAATGGGTTTGGCACTGGTCCTTGAGGGAGGTTCAAGGGGGGGGTATATATAAATACACACAACTTTTTAATTATGACTTTTTCTAGAAATAGACTATTTTTCCACAAACGTCTTTATAAATTTTTACCAAAAAAATGCATTCCATTGACATTAATTTGAACATACATTGACAAAGAAAGTAATGTTATTCAGTCTCAGAATTAATATTGTGTATTTCTGGAGTTTTACAAAATGTTATCAAATGTGGTCCGGGTCCTTGATGTAAAAATGTTTGAGAACCACTGCCCTACATAAACACTTTACATGTCTTTTCAGGGATTGTACCTACCACATTTGGACTGGGAGGACAGTGGCCTGCCTGATGAGCCACACCATGGTGTCACTGTTCCTGAGATGGGCGATGTACTGAGTGATGAACTAAGGGGAGCCATAAATCCCCTGGGACACTCCCAATCACATGGCTCAGACATCTACCTACTTACTAGGCTAACAGTAAAATGTACTCCGCAAAGGACCTGATTCAATGCAAATGCAGCACAAATACAAAAAGAACACTTATTTACAGAACAGTGCCCCTGCTAATAACTGGTTTGTAAGATGTTACAGTAACACAAATAAATATTTCTGAATCAGTGAGGTGGTCTAATGTTTGATTTTTCTCTGTTTAATCAAATCAGACCAGCAGACATGCCCTGTGTTAGGACTGCCAGCGGCAGCAGGAAGAATAGCTTTCCTCAAGCAGTGCTAGCAGCGGACTTTAAGACTTTCAGCTCTCTTAATGTCGTAATGAATGTTCAAACCAAACACATGTAGATTGTATTATCTTTTTATTGTAGTGTGAATACAATCTTAAAACATCTGGGGGGTTGGAACAACCAAAAAAATATATATATTTCTTTTTTTTTTTTTTTTTTTTACTATGGGGACCTGGTTTTCTCTTTCTTATGGGGCGGTCACACTGCACTTTTCTCTCCATTGACTTCCATTCATACGCATGCGAATGCGTCAGACCGGAAACGCAAGCTCATGCGAAAAATTTCGCATTTCGATGCGTTCCAAAGTTCAAGTTTGGTGAACTCTGACCTGCGAATTCGATCGATACGTCACTGCGTGACCTCTGTGTACAGAAATTCAAAAATGAAGGAAGCGCTATATAACTTTAGCTGTAGCGCAGCGTCCGATTTTATATAATACATATTTAAAAGATTATAAAAAATAAAATAAAGTATCTGCATGGTTTGTAGTGTCAACCGGAACAGATGATACATTTGAATGTGGATGTTTTATAATTTTTTATTGCTTAGGGTGTATATATTTATATAGAGAGAGATACAGAGAGTACAATATAATAAGACGCTTTCGACGCCGTCGCAAAAGACACAGTACAAGCACATATTAATCCATGTTGTGATAATTGAGGAGAACAGCCTCCTGAAAACACACAAATTCAAGGTAATCCAGGTCAAGGGGTTGCTGACAGACAATATGCTGGAGCCGTGTGTGGATTCTCTCTAACATGGTTTGTGCAAGCAGTTCCTAGAGAGAGGGGAAAAGAGGAAAAATGTATGAGGTCAAAAATACTGGTGTAACTGAACATGACCAGTAAAATGACCAAAAACTACACTTTGGTTCATTCTTAATATCTTCATGACCGTTAAATTTAAATTAAATGTATGCATTTAGCAGACGCTTTTATCCAAAGCGACTTACAGTGCAATCAGGCTATCAATTATTACATATCATTAGTGATAGAGACCTCAAATAATGACACATGATTATGATTACGATTAAGAAAATGTAATGATTGATATCATACGGATGCAGAAAATGAGTTTATAATACCCTCAGTATCAGGGGTTTAGCCATTTACCCAAATCTAGGGCCTTGTAGAATCTCAATAGACATGCAGTACAAACTTTTGTTCAGTTATACTAAGAACATGTTTGTCTTCCTGTTGTGTTCTACCATTAGGTTTTCGGGGGTTACGAAGGGGTTAAGTTTTGCCTGCTGTTTTTACGCATGCGTGTGAGTGAGTAAGAGAACTAGTAAAGTGATTATCCGTTCAGCCGTGTGTGCTTCATGTTTAATGGCTAATTGAAATACCAACATAACATTGGCGACGAGGATGGCTGAGTTTAGCTTACCACCGCCGGCCCCTTTTCTTCCCGTGCCTGGTGAACCGCCTATTCCATGGGCGAGCTGGATCGATGGCTTCACGGTGTACCTCGAGGCCATGGACTATGTTGACATACCAGATCGGAGGAAAATCGCTCTGCTTCGTCACTGCCTCGGGGCGGAGGGACAGAGAATATATCGCGCGCTCGGCGAAGCTGAGACGTATGAGGAAGCGGTTGCTCTTCTCGCACGCCACTTCACGGGCCAACAGCGAGTCATACTCCGCCGATATAAACTACGCAAGCGTCTTCAGCGACCGGGTGAGTCCGTGCAAGATTACGTGACTAATCTGCGTGACATGGCGCGCTCATGCAATTATGGGACACTTCAAGATCAGATTGTTCGTGATCAGTTTATTGAAGGCATACTATGTGACAAGACTCGAGAAAAACTGTTATTAGAACCTGACGAATTAACACTAAACCAAGCAGTTGTAATCGCACAGCAAGTGGAGGCTGCTCTGGAATGCTCAACACTACTTGCTGACGCGCGCCTCCCTGTGGACGTTTCCACGCAACAGTTGCGATCTTCCTGCCATTCAGGCCACTGCCATTTACCCACAGAAAAGACTGCAGATAGCAATGAAGGTTTTCCAGTGCAGCTTGCACAATTACAGAGAAACCAACGCAGTTTGAGCTTCTGTGGCAACTGTGGCTCCAGTTTGCACGATTCAAAAGCCCAAAATTGCCCTGCACGTGGACAGACATGCAGGAAGTGTCTTAAAAAAAATCACTTTGCCAAAGTTTGCCGGTCAGCTCCTGCTACACAAGCAGCACGGAGGAGACTCTCACCTGTCCGTAACGACTACACTGAGATAAGGCATGTATCATCTGGCCAGGTGGCTTTTAGGACGTGTACTGTGCTGCTGGAGGAGGTAAGCCTTCCACTCCTGATGGATACGGGAGCAGCGGCATCGTTGCTTAATGCCAGTACGTATCACAAGTTTTTCTCACATCTGCCATTACAACAACCCTGCACTTCCCTCTGTGGTTATGACAGCTCTAAGATTGTGATGCTCGGCGTTCTACGGGTCTCAGTACGTTATGGCTCTAAACATCTGCCATCATTTCCCTTCTACATTACTGAGCGGGGAGCCAACCTTCTTGGACTTGATCTATTTACAAGCTTGGGATTCACACTTCGAGATGAAAAGGGCTCTGATATCCACCATGTCACCTCCACCTGGCAACAGAGATGGCCATCACTGTTCGACGGACTGGGCTGCCTTACAACATTCACCCATAGGCCTTTGGTTGACCCTGTTGTGCCGCCGGTCATACAGCCCCTGCGCAGAATTCCCCTAGCCCTGCGGGAAGAAGTTACTGCGGAGCTTCAAATGATACTGGACATGGGAATTATTGAGCCGGTCAATGCATCTCCCTGGATTTCTAACCTGGTCATTGCAAAAAAAAAAAAATCAGGAGGAATACGAGTATGTGTCGACCTGCGCTCTGTAAATAAGGCGGTTATCCCAGATAAGTACCCCTTACCCACAGCTGAGGAGCTCACTGCTTACTTCTATGGTTCAACAGTCTTCTCAAAACTGGACCTGCGCCAAGGTTATCTGCAGGTGCCACTTCACCCTTCTAGCAGAGATCTCGCAGCATTCGTCACACACGCTGGGGTATTTCGATATACTCGTATGCCGTTTGGCCTAAGCTCCGCCCCCAGCTGCTTTCAAAAGGTAATGACCACCATTTTGGCTGGAATTCCCGGAGTTGGAGTATTCCTGGATGATATAGTAGTCCATGCGCCAGATGTCCAGACCCATAACGACCGTCTCAGCAGGGTGGCCAGTGCTCTCATGGCACATAACCTTACATTAAATGGAGAGAAATGCACTTTTGCAGCCTCAGCCATAGACTTTGTTGGGTACCGCCTCACGTCTAGGGGCATCGCCCCTCTTCAGTCAAATATTGAGGCGATACACAGAATCCCAGAGCCCACCTCTTCCTCACAGGTGGCCTCATTTCTTGGCATGACGGCCTATTACCTTCGTTTCTTGCCTAAGTACTCCCAAACCACGGCACCCCTTCGCCAGTTACTAAAGAAAGAAGAGCCATGGAACTGGACTAGTGCATGCTCCGAGGCCGTCAGAACACTAAAGTCCCAGCTTACCACTCCTCCTGTCTTAGCTCACTTCAATCCTGATAGTCAGCCTATCGTCACCTGCGATGCCTCTACACAGGCACTGGGAGCAGTGCTTTCGCAGATGCAGCATGGAGTGGAAAGACCTATAGCATTTGCCTCCAGAGCTTTGACACCCACTGAACAGCGCTACTCTGTAGGTGAACGTGAGGCCCTTGCTTGTGTCTGGGCAACTGAACGATGGCATTTCTTTCTCTATGGTCGGCATTTCACTCTCCGCACGGACCATCAGGCTCTGACCACACTCTTGTCGGCCTCTGGCTCAGGTCATAAACCCCTGCGTCTGCACAGATGGGGTGAGCGTCTAAGGCAGTATGACTATCAACTCAAGTTCACGCCAGGGAGGGACAACGTTGTTGCTGATCTGCTATCTCGATCAATTGAGGCACCCACACCTGCAGCCTCGCCAGGAAATTATGAGATGGAGTCAGACCTCATTCAGATGCTTCACACACCTCTGCAAGAATCGGTCTCCTTGGAGCAGTTGCAGAGGGAGTCCAAGTGTGACCCCACACTTACAACACTGCGCACATACATACGCTCAGGATGGCCAGCACGGGTGCCCGAGGAGCTAAAACCTTTTGCTAAAGTACAAAATGAACTGTCATGTTGGGGCGATGTGTGTGTCTCTAGAGGCCTGTGTACAGTGGTGCCACGCTGCCTGCGCGCACGTGTCTTATCAATGGTGCATGAGGGGCACTTGGGTATTGTAAAGTTTAAGCAAAGATGCCGGGACCTGGTTTGGTGGCCAGGCATTGATCGTGACATTGAAGGACTGGTCAGAGATTGTGAACCATGTCTACTCAGTGGAAAGACTGGACAACCGGTCTCACCCCCTTTGCAGCCTGTTCCATGGCCATCTCACCCATGGGAGCACCTTCAACTTGACATCTGTGGGGAAATTCATGGCCATGGCGTTCCCCACCATCAGCGCTTTCTGGTGGTCGTGTATGATCTCCATTCTAAATGGCCTGAGGTAATACCAGCCGGGACAGTTACCACACAGACCATCACTCAGATACTGGAGAGTCTGTTCGCTCGCTGGGGCATGCCCCGTGCCATCACTACTGACAATGGGCCGCAGTTTACCTCTGCAGACTTCTCCAATTTCCTGTGCAGTAAAGGAATTAAGCATTTCCGTGCCGCACTCTACCATCCCCAGGCAAATGGTGGGGTTGAAAGATTCAATCAAAGCCTTAAGAATGGCATTCGTGCACACCAGGCCCAGGGGTATACATTCCAAACAGCACTCAACTTAACGCTTATGCATTACAGAGCTAGCCAGCACACCACCACTCAGGCCTCTCCTGCTCTGCTTATGCTTGGCCGAGAGATGGACTTGCCATTGGACAGACTGAGACCACAGGAATTGTCAGCTACAGCCTCAGACGGCACCTGGGCAGCAGCCAAAGCTGCTGTAACTTCAAACCAGAAGCGAATGAAGGCCAACTTTGACAGAAGACACAAGGCCAAACCTAGTAATATAACAGTTCTAGACTGGGTTCGGGTCCGGAGACCACACCGTAGCAATAAAATGGCATCGTTTTGGTCTGAACCCCTCCAGGTGGATTGTCAGTTAGGGCCTGCCACATTCTTGTTGAGCGATGGTTCTCGCTGGAATGCTAGCAGACTGCGGAAAGTGCCAAACCCTTTCAACTCACACATGTGCTCACAAACAAAGGAGCTTAGTGGAGGGCCAACACACAGCTCGGTTTTTGCACCACCGTCACCGCTGCCAGTTCAACCACGGGCAGGCCGAGTGCATCAAGGTTCCCCTGTCAGGGTGGTCCCGCATCAATCTCCACCAGCTGTGGGGCCTCAACCTCTTTATCCACTGCCTGATGGGAATCAGGAGGGCCAAGCAGTGCCGCAGTCAACAGTAACTGAGAGTCGGCCGATTCGAGCAAGAGCTCGTCCCGCATACCTAAAGGACTTTATCACAGAGTTTAATGCTTAGGTGTTTGGTAATTTCCTATGGTTACAGCTTAAGAGAGCACAGTTTTGTTCTTTGAAAGGGGGGGAAATGTTGTGTTCTACCATTAGGTTTTCGGGGGTTACGAAGGGGTTAAGTTTTGCCTGCTGTTTTTACGCATGCGTGTGAGTGAGTAAGAGAACTAGTAAAGTGAATATCCGTTCAGCCGTGTGTGCTTCATGTTTAATGGCTAACTGAAATACCAACATAACACTTCCATCCTGCAAAGTTTGGTGAGGCTATGAATAACACTTTAATGCTATAAAATTAGAGAACCCAAACATGGTTCTCTGATAGTGTTTTTGATGCTATAAAAATGACAATCTCAAGGACTGACAAAAAATATGAATATTTTTACAGGCCTTGGTTTTGGGACCCAAATATAATATAGAAAAAACTCTTCATCTGAGATGTTGCTGCAACCACTTTCCTGGATTCTGACTGATTTGACATTGAATAAAGCCTCTATATTCTAATAGACACTAGCAGAAGAAGACCAGGGTTGATTTGGAGGTCTAAACACACCCTTGCCATGAAAAACAGACCGTTGATATGGACGCGGAACGGACTATTTTCTTTAGCGGAAGCAATACAATCGTTTTTAAAATCAATAAATTTTGTCAAATTATTTATTTATTTTGTAGGTAGCAATGTAATAAGTGGGATCATGTATAGCGAATAACAACCCCTTCAGGCTGATTTTTCACCAGCAATGACTGGAAACTCACCTGTTGGCCGCTCATCATGTTGAAAACGTCCCTCACGCTAGCGTTTCTTCTTCTCTTCTGTTTCCATGTCGGTGGCGGCGCCGAACAAGTCGCTAACAGCGCCACCTGCTGTTGTGGAGTGCGAATTACATGACGTTTACTAGCATGTGTGTGGATCTGAAGGCATTTGCGTGTGGATCAGCAAGGCGGAAAATTTGTGCGAAAAGTCACGTGAAAGTTTTTCGTACTTGTAGAATTTTGTTTTGTACTTGAAGGATTTTGTTTTGTACTTGAAGGATTTTGTTTTGTATTTGAAGGATTTTGTTTTCTACTTGAAAGATTTTAGTCTGTACTTGGAGGATACTTTTGTCATTGAAGACATACGTTTCTTTGTATATGTAAAACGTACTGTATTTGTTTGATAGCTACGTGTTTTATTTGCAGAACAAAATGCATTAGTTTGTGAGTGATGTTTTGTATTTGCAAACCACATTGAGTTTGTTTTTGAATCGTTGGGTGTGAGTAAAACACATTTTGTGTGTGTGTGAGGTTTTGGCATGAATCTCACTCGATAAATATAATTCAGATTCAATTAATCACATTTGTCAGTCAAATGGCATGAAAAGAGTGATGTTCATGTCCTTACCACAGTCCGCCCGACAGGAATGGCAGCCACAGAGAAGCTTGATCACATCACTGGGCAACCAAAGATGAAGCCAGTGTTTGTGCTACAGTACAAAGCTGACATGATGACTGGTTTTCTTGAGTGCACCAGAAAGACCACCAAGTGGTACAAGAAGGTTTTCTTTCACTTACTTGATACAGTTTACTCAACAGACAAATAGTGTTCCGTGTCAATTAATGTAAAATAATCTGTATTGAACAAATATTCTGTCACATGGCCTACTATTATATCTTCCTCCTTAATCCCCATTGATGTGCTCTACTATCAATAGGGAAGGAAATCACCCCCATGCAATTCAGGATGAACCTAATGAGAGGGCTGCTGGAGGAGTAAAGCACGTCCCAATGTTCATCCAAAGGGGGTCGTCCTGCTTTTTGACACTCCTCTGCGCCTTACAGCCAGGTATTTCCATCTGAAGTACCTCAGACCACTTCCCAGGGCAGCCGGACCAGACGACACTGCAAGGTCTGCCTCCAGTACACGCAAGAGCAAGCAGATGCGCCTCACCAAATACATGTGTGTGCCATGCAACACTCCCTTGTGTGCTGCCCCATGTTTTGAGGAGTACCACACACTGAAGCATTATTAAGCCTGTAAAAAAATAAGAAAAGTTTGTGAAAAGCTTAAATTTTTTTCGTATCTTTGTATTTGTAAACATATTTCCATTATTCATAATTCCATTTGTACATTTTTTTTTTTGTAAATGTTGTAAATGTTACATGATTGAAAGAAATGTAATAAAACATTGGATTTATTTTTGACAAATGTCATATGTTTAATGGTATGAATAATGCTGAACTATTTTTACTAAACATTTCTTAATATCAAAGCAGATAACAGCTACAGTTACATTTACATTTCCCTAAACATCAACAACATTTGAGCAAGCTAATGGTAAGTGAGATACATGACAAGCGTTGACAACAGATCGGCAGATATGTGAACATCCACATTATTGCACATATTCATTCAACGCTTGTAAATAGTTAAGTGCTTCAAAAATCAAGAAAAAGAAAAAAAACTTAAACCTAGTTACTCACCAGTTGTAATACGGCTGTTTCGCAAGGTCTGCAAAGTGGCATGTGTGAGAAAATGCAAAGCCGTGGAAAAAATAACTAAGCAAACATGTCAGCCAACAGTTTATTATAGTTTGATATGCTAACAAGTAATTTGAGAAGATTTGAACTTAAAGTCAAGCAAAACATGTCCTTGACTACTTATTCTTAAAACCGCAGCTTTTTCTACGCGTTTTGGCCGTTCATCCACATGAAAACTCCTGCCAGGGTGAGGGTGCATTGCAAACGCTGCAACCTGTTCATTATTAGAATAAAATACAGTCAATCAAACATATAGATAAACTATAGAATCTAGGTTAATTAAAACAGCCCGTAAAGCAACCAATCCGGGCCTACTATGAAGTGTCTTCACCTACTACACTGAGCCACAGGAACAGATCAAACAGTTACACCCTGTGTCAACCTTATGACTTATACACACTTGCCATCAAGTAGAGTATAAAAGCAGGGCTCTTTCTGGAACTTCACAAAATCTTTCTCTGAGATTTTGAAGGCAACGGTCTGTAAAAAAAAGGTGAGTTTTTGGCACAGAGCTCTACTAAATAACTTTTCTACTTAAAGAATCTTTTTGCTTTGTCTGTAAAATACATCCTGTACACAGAGCGCGGACATTTAATTTTCTTAATCCTGCTTATTTATTTCCAGGTTCAGCATGGCAATCCTGAGAACTCTGCTTCTTCTTTGCATTGTGTTCTCCAATGCAGAGGGTAACCAAGAGATATTTATAAAAAAAATATATAAATATTATTTTAACTAATATTTGCATGAATAATAAGCATTCTACTAGTGTCTAAAATACACACATTTGCAGCACATAATTAAATAAGCTACATAAAATATCAATAATAAGAAAGGCTTTTCAGATAATACAAGAGACCTAATATTTATGTACTGGATGCAGGTAATTTGGTTGAAAAATGCCCTTATGGATGGAAAAATTTTGGAGTCCGATGCTTCAAGTTCTTCCCTCAGACGGTTAACGTGATCACAGCAGAGGTAAAGTGCTAGCTGTAGGTGATTTTTACTAAAGTTGTTATTTTTCTTTAAGTAAAACTTGTAGTTTTGTACTGACAATTATAAACTCTGTCTATTTAGAGAAACTGCCAAAGTCTTGACTCAAATCTGGCATCTGTGCACAATAAAATGGAAAACGATTTTCTGATGAGTCTGTTGCCACCTTCTTCCACGCACTCTTGGATTGGTGCTCATGATGCTATACAAGTAAGATCAAATGTGTGGACTAAAGAGACTTATTTGTTAGACTGAAAATTGATGAAACATGAAGATGGGTCGACTTAGCTGCTTACTGTATTCAGAGTACAGCACTATTTATAATCCCTCTCTCAGGAAGGACAGTGGGTGTGGACTGATGGAACTCCATATGACTACACTAACTGGTGCTCTGGTGAACCTAATGGCGGTGGTTCAGAGAACTGTGTGGTGATTAACTACAGCTGTAAGATAGTCTGTTTTTTTTTATAACATTAAATGACAAGTGCCTTTTGATCCTAACAAAACTGTGCTGATCAGAATAACTTATTTACTTTTTTTCCACCCTACAGCTAATGTTTGCTGGGTCGATATAACCTGTGCGACTTCAGCGGGCTATTTTTGTGCTAAAGCCATGTAAAATCATATGCAGTCGTCCTGCTCCACAGTTTCTTTGATTTTACTACATTTACATATTCTTGGATCTTACATTTACAAAACTAAATAAATAAAGTTATTCTGAAATTAAGCTTCATTTAAATTTATGCTAATTCTTCTCAATGCCTGAAACTCTTGCAATCACTTAAATCAAAATACATTTATTAATAAAAGCATTGATAAAGCAGTTTTTTGTGTGTTGTGGAGTTATTTTTGTGTATAAAAATAAGTACATTTCATAGCAAGTTTGGCTATCCACCTTTATCCTGTTTTGAACCACTGTAATACTGATAAGCACCAAAAACAGGTGATGAGAAAGATACATGATAAATCAAATCTCATCATACACAACAGCTCTTCCACAAGCTGAGATAGGATATACTTACTGTATATATATATATATATATATATATATATATATATACAGTTGCAATCAAAATTACTCAACCCCCTAGAGACTGCAGTACTTTACAAATACAAGCTTTTCTGAAGATCCAGGATAAAATAAAAATTGTATTTATAACAGTTCACTGGCATATTAAAAGTGATATTGTCAATGTATAATGTAATACTTTTGAGTTACAAGATTTTTTTATAATACTGCTATGTCATAAATATTCAACCCCTATTCAACATTGCTGTTTTTAAATCACTTATTTGCATGGTGGGGAATAAAACAGTCTCAAAACACAATTAAGCTTTTAGAAACTCTATTAAAAACAGAATTAGCTTGAGCCGTTACACATACAGTTATCCCATGCATGTGTTGAAGTTGAGAAGCAAAAAGGTCAACAGAGATCTCACAAAAGCTAAAGAGAATAAATATCGTGGTACTTTAGAAAGGCTAAGGCTATATGAAGATTTCCAAGACATTGAAAGATCCTGTGTCTCTCCAAGACATTGAGAGACACAGCTCTCAGCTTTATTCCTTGGCTTAAAGTGTGTATTACCAGAAAATCTTTGAGGTTGTGGAAGAAAAAGCACAATATCATAAAATGTTTAATCAGAGCAACTGAGAAAAATCTGCAATGTTAAGCCAAAGACTTGCAAGATGACCTGATGAAAGCAGGAAAACCATTTCAAAGCATTGTGTAAGAAGATCATACAAGTATTGCCTTTATGTTGAGACATCTTGCAGAATACCACTCTTGAACAAAGGACAACTTGAACTTGATAAAATACATTTGTGTAGACCTGTGGAGCTCTGCAAGAATGTTTTATGGAGTGATGTGACCAAACAGGAACTTCTTGGACCCATGGATCAGCGGTATGTCTGTTGCAAAAAAGGCAAAGCTCATAAGCAGAAGAACACCGTTTCCATCATCAAATTTGGATGTCGATCAGTCCTGTTATGTGGTTTCTTTACTGTAGAAGGAAGTGGAAATCATGACTGTATGAAGGACATCATGGATTCTTGAAAGTGTCAGGCCATTTTGACAAGAATTGTGATGCCTTTGGTGCAAAAACTGAAGCTGATGATCAATGGACTTTCCTGCAGGAGAGTCATACCAAAGTACACATCCAAATCTACTACTGCTTGGTTCAGGGATCAGTCATAGAATGTTCTTGAGAGATCTGTTCAGTCTCCAGGCTTAATTCTCATTTCAAATATCTGGTTGAATTTGAAGAAAGCAGTGGCAATATGAAAACCAAAGATTATCAGTGATCTGAAAGCTTTTTCAGGCGTAGAATGGGCCAGAACTGTAGTAGAGAGGTGACAGAAGCTTCAAAACACTTACAAACAGCGTTTATT
This sequence comes from Carassius auratus, assembly GCF_003368295.1. Taxonomy (NCBI): domain Eukaryota; kingdom Metazoa; phylum Chordata; class Actinopteri; order Cypriniformes; family Cyprinidae; genus Carassius; species Carassius auratus. The sequence continues at coordinate 16,603,447 of NC_039251.1, read as the reverse complement.
AGAGATTTTAAAGAATAAAAGATTCTGCACAAAGGGGGTTGAATAATTTTGAACATGAATGTTTAGAGCCAATTTGAATTTTATCATGATTCATCAATGTTCCATTCCCAGAATCACTCAAAAGTGTTTTTCACAAACTTTCTCTAATACTTTATTGATGCCTTTGTTAAATCGATTTCATAAAATGTTATCCTCCACAGCAAATTGTCTTGCAAGTCAAGGGGGTTGAATAATTTTGATTGCATCTTTATATATACCAAACACCATCATGGTAACACACATGAAACTGAAATAATGCAATAAACATTAATTTAACAACATTAGATGCGAGATAAAACCCTAATGTACACAACTGATATTAAAAAACTAAAAAAGAAACAGTTATTTCAATGATGAAAAACAAAATATGAAGTGTCATGCAGGGAATTTTCTGAGTGTCAATTTATGTTTTTTAGGGTCTATAAACCTGCAGGAAAACAACCTTACATGGCAGAGAAACCTTTTGTCTTTAAACATCCATTTTAACGGTAGCTCTGTTCATTTCTATTGCATTGCTGTTTAAAGTATTTAGCAGCTTTTATCATTTTATCATGTGCATTTTTTGAAGCGGATGTCTGTAAGATTTTAAAACGAGCATTTAATTAATATATTTGTACGACCTTACCTTCACGCTGTAGAAAAAAAAAACAGAAGACAAAAGACAATAAGTATAGTGCTGAAAAGAAATAGGGCTACGTAAGGTCTACGTATATAACCAGAAAACAATCTTCTCCCATTCAAAACATCAAATTCTCAGAAGTTTATTTATTTATTTATTTATTTATTTATTTATTTATTTATTTATTTATTTATGTCATCATAAATGTTGATATTGTAAATATTCTTGAAATATTGTGATATAATAATGAGGCTATATCTCCCACCTCTACTTGCAAAATTGCTGAAGCAAAAACAGTTACCATTTACACAAATTCTTGTTACTCTTTTGGGGTTCGTCATGATTTTGGGGCATTGTGGAAACAGAAAATTTCTTAAATCCAATGGTAAGCCTGTTCTACACCATGATAAAAAAAGCAGTATTGTTAGAAGCAATTTTGCTACCAAATTGCTATCTGCAAATGCATTGCACATTCCAAAAGTGACAATTTTGTGTCTTTAGGAAACTAGTAAGCTGACACTGTGGCGAAGGACATAGCTATGAGAACAGAATCATCTATAACATATGTAACAGTTAACAATGATTCATTCACACTCCCTTCTGATTCTCTTATGGCCATGCAAGCTTTCACCACAGCAGAGGAGAAGAAACATTGGATGAAACCATATCTGCCTAAACACTTTTTCCCACACTATGCAAAACTTGTACGTGGCCTCTAGATCATGGGAGTATAAGGGGAATGTTTTATTTCCTGAGTTAATATTGGTTCACAAAGGGATTTGCATCCTTTGCAGACAAATATTGTCAATCATGTGATCTGTGCCACAAGCAATGTGTGCAGATGGCAATTAATGCCTTAAGTGGCACACCCACTTCCAAATCAGCCATTCGATCATATAATGTTCGAGTGACAATGACAATGATCTGATAAGTTTCATGAACACTAATAGGGTGATGGAAGGTATCAAGGAGGAACTACGAGGGTTGAAGCTTACTGTGCTGCTAAACCGACTTGTCCTGGACCAGCTCACTGCATCTCTTAGGGGGTTTGTATACTTGTGGGAACTGCATGTGTTTGGATATTCCTGATAACCATGCTGATGGTCATGTGATAGACATGGGTATTAAGAACATGACTAATGCAATTAACAGGTTGAGAGTTAGAGAAGTAAATGTTGATTATGTGTGGGGATGGAATTGGTTTAAGGGTTTATGGCAGAAAGTAGAATACATTGAGTTAATTGCTGTCTCCGGACAGGCTATGATTTTATTTTTGCTGTGTATGTGGCCTTGTGTATTGGGAATGATTAGAAAAGCTGTAAATTCAACCATGAAATCTTCAGTAGTTCGTCAGATGTAATATACACTGTCTTGTTTGGAAGTAAAAGTAATGTGAGTTTTCTTTATAACTTGCTTATATTTTAAGAATGACTATGAAAAACAATACAAAATGCTGCTTTTCATCCTTATGAGTGATGGTGTTTTGAATCATAGTGAATTTATTTTTATGCTTGATGTAAACATCATGGGTAATGTGTTTAAAAATTGTATCTACATTAATCAATATAAGTGATCAATCATGATCAAAAGGGAGGATTGTTATGGAAATTTTCATTTAGTTAATTTTGAATTGATTGCATTAATCTCATTTAAGTATATTACACAGCATATAACTGTTGAATGTATATTTTTAAACATGCAATGATCAAGGTAGTATATAGTCCATAGGGATATTGAGTTTTTTATGTAATGTGTGCACATTACTGATTTAAGTTGAAAAACAACATTTAAGGGGAAACTGTGTACCAAGGACAGGCAGTTCTGAGAGTAACCAGGCATCTACCATGTAATGTGCATGAGACGTACATGTGTTATTGGGTGATGTGCACTGAGCAACATGATTGGCTCAAAGATCCTAATCTGTCCTCCGTTTTGCATATTATAAAAAGTGGACTTTGAGTCTATGCTCCGCTAGACTGCTCAACAGCTTTTTCCCCAAAGCTGTGAGAGCCCTGAACTCACATCACCTGACCCTCCTCTGAAACCCCATACAAACCCCCTACCTCCCGAAACATGGACCATCTCACCTCCAAGACCCCCCCCCACCCCCTTACCTTACCACATCACAAAAATTGTCTGAAACTTTTTTTGGTAAAATCCTAAGTGTCCTATATACAGGTGAGTGGGCCTGTACAAACCACATAAAGTAACACACTCTCCTATGCACACTAGACACTTTTCACAAACACTGCTGTGTGTACATAATCCCAAAAAAGATATGTGTGTTTAAATTGCTCGTGCACCACAAATTATCTTGCACTGTTCCACAGCCAGCTGCTTGACTTACAATGTTTCTCTTTGCACATGTACAGTAATATGTGAAGCATTTGTAGATTTGTATTTTTATGTATAGGCAAACATTTATGTATAGTATATTTTAGTCAAAATCTGTCAGTAAGATAGTTGTGTATAGCTTTATACTGTTTACTTAATTGTTGTATGTCAACAATTTATAGCACTGTGGTCCAGTGAGGCATGACATTTTGTTCCACTGTATGTCCACACATATGTAGCGGAAAGCGGAATGACAATAAAGCTAAAAAAAACAGCATTATTTCTAAAGGTGGCAGATATATTGGTTATTACTTGTGGTTATAATATTGGTTTTGTACATTAAATATCACAAGATATGATCTTTGAATTTTGTTCAGTTGCTTAAATTTAATTTTAAATAGTTTAGTTAAAATAAAACATTGTATTTTCAGCAGCCACATTCTACCTCCCAAGTAGGGCTCGCTGCAGCCTGCAGTGGACATCCAACTCCGCCCACATCAACATCACATCAACTTTACTACGTTTTACTAATACACATTTTATTATTTTTGTATGTGTATTTTGTATTTATAGGCTAAAATGGCACAACTATCGCAAGCAGATTTAGCGTTTAAAACCTTAGTTTGACTATCCATAAAATATATTTCAGATATTACAATTGTAATTCAGCGAATCATAATTATAATTTGACTTTTCAGAATTTATGGAAAGCTGTTTTAACATTTAATCTACAAGCCGTAGCCTACTAGTATCTATTTTCATGGTATTATTACTTATTTTTTAGATAGTGTCTTTTCCACTAAGAACTAGTACTTATTCATTATACCAGTGCTAATTCTTTAGTTAATACTAATAGTGCTTATTCATTAGGTACTAGTGTTTATTCTTTAGATCTTATTGTCTTTTGTAAAGTTACTAGTACTTATACATTAGATACTGTACGAGCGCTTAATCATTAGATACTAGTATTCCAATAGTGACAATTATTTAATTGTACTCTTCTTGTTAAGAAAAAAAAAATAGAACCGTTGTAACATTTAATCTAGTAGTACTTATTTTTTAAGATACTAGTATCTTTTCCATTAAGTACTAGTAGTTATTCATTAGGTACTAGTGCTTATTCTTTAGGTGTTTCTTTTGTAAAGTTAGTACTTAATCATTAGATACTAGTACTTATTCCAGTAGTGTCTAGTATTAAATTATACTCTTCTTGTTAAGAAAAAATAGAACTAGTACTTATTTTTTAGTTACTAGTAACTTTTTAGATCAAAGATATCCTGAACTTATTAGATACTAGTACTGTTTAAATGTGCATTTCTGCCCAGTATACTTGTATGTTGAATATTAATGAGCCAGCAACATATATGAGAGATTAGACAGGAAACTGAATCAAAGAGATGGATGTACTTTTTTGAGAAACCAAATAGAAAAGAAACAATTATTTGTACACAAATTCACAGAAAACGTATTTTTGTAAACAGAGTAGTCTATGTGTTTGTTGGTCTTTGAGGGACCTCTGGTGGCAGGATGGAGACAAGACACCTATTGTATTAGCTGTTATTTTCCTATTTTTCCTCCAGTAAAAAAATATGTATATAATAAATATCATACCAGAGCTGTATGTCAACTTTTTTATTTATTTATTTATTTATTGCATATACCACTGGTGCTACAAACATTGAATGTTTTAACATTAATGTCCTGTACAGGGCACCCAACATTTTGAATTTTTCAGACAAACATTTTCATTATTTGAAAAAAAGGCCAAAAGGTATTAATAAATAAATAAATAAATAAATAAAACAGGTTTGCTGCACTATATATATATATATATAAGACTAATAATGATTCTGGTTATTATTTCTAATTAAAATATTAAACCTAATAAGGAATATTACTTTTGTAATAACACTATTACACAATAATATACATATAGCTGCAAAAAATGCACGCTTCTTTACCCTGGAGAAAAACGTAAGAATTTGCATTTTAGCTATTTTTACTCACATTAGGGTTTTGTGAGAAATAATAAGTACTCAATTAATTAATTTTTTTATTCATACTCGTCGTCGGAAGGGCGCCCTCGCTCACAAACTGCACAAGTGAGACTCACTGATGAAGTTCCTGGAGATTCAGCTTTCACTGTTGATGTAGCCTAGTAGTTGAACAACATGAAGATAGACGTTTTCCTGATGAAACATGATGAAAATAAACAATGAAAGCGGCAATTTAATGTTTTATCTCTGCTCTTCAAGTCATCTTGCGCTTTTTTTTTATAAGAATAAAGTTTAAAATAAAGTGCTAATCGATATAGCTTTCATCAATGTATTGAATAATATATTTCTGCCTCGTTCTGTTTAATGAAATCACGTGCGTCAGATTACAATGATACGTTATTTCAAAGACTCGACTTAAACATCATTATAATGTCACGTATATATGGACAACAGGTTTGTAATCTTTCCTTGTTTTCATGGTAACCATTCATAATTAAATTACATAATCTGATTACACCACTGAGCTGATGTTAAAGGGACAATAAGTAACTTTTTTGGTATTTTATTATCTAAAATCAATATTTTTATTCATAAATATACCCTCAATGGTGTACAAATACCTATGCCAATGTTTAAACTAATCCTCGTAAATGAAGAATGTATTATCTTTATATACATGGGACGGGTAGGTCCATAGACATCATATAAGTAGACGCCCTATTGGCCGCTGGGCGACGAGATTTGCGGCCGCCATCTTGAACCGGTCGTACTCCTAGTTTCGTTGCGAAGCAGCAGTTAAGATGCCAGAGCACTGTGCAGCATTTTCCTGTTCTAATCGGCGGACCTTCGCAAGTACGGCTCGGGATTACTTTTCACAAGTAAGATTTAACATTACTATTATTACTACTATTGTTATTTGTGTTTGCGCACGTGATTTCAGGAAGTAATGTATATTAACCCTCTGATGGTCTTCGTTTCCTGTCCACACTCGTGTTTTTTGACAATAACATTTAATTTTGTAACAAGATAATATATATATTTTTTACAAATGTAATTTTACTCTGTTTGTTAATGTTTTTACTCAACATTCGTGCAGTTTTTGGAGGATTTATGATATCTTCTAAATTTCTATAAATAAATAAATATTTATTTAAATAGGCTTTTTACGAAAAAAAAACAGCATTTTATGTAAAATTCACTTTATATAAAAGACACAGATTTCTAACTTTAATTCATGGGGATAACATGGATAATTTTAAATTATTTAATGTAACATTTATACCCATTTTTTGGAAAATGAAGTTTAAAAAAAAAAAAATCACTTTTAACCACTAGATGGCTATAGAGCTCTACTATATGCTATTTGCTATTTGACTACCTGAAAGATATCTTTTCACAAGTTGGATTCAGTTGGATTCATATCTAAATATTATAAAATTACAATTATAACAAAAATAAATAAAAAAAAATTGTCTCATCCTGTCATCTCACTCTCTCTCCCTCTTGGGTGGTTCTGCATTTTGCATGATTTTTTAAAAATAATTATAAGAGAGCAGTTGTCTTATAACCTCACAAGTGTGTGTGTGTGTGTGTGTAAGAGAGAGAGATTGAGAGAGAGGGAGGGAGGGAGGGAGAAGTGTGTGTGTGAGATGGAGAGAGAGAGAGAGAGTGAGGGAGAAGTGTGTGAGATGGAGAGAGAGAGAGAGAGTGAGGGAGAAGTGTGTGTGTGTGTGAGAGAGAGAGAGAGAGCGAGAGAGGGAGAGAGAACCAGAGAGAGTGTATATGTCACAAATTATAATAAATTGTTTCTTCAACTTATAAAAATATCTTATTTTACTGCAACTATCTGTTTCTGCTTCTTTATCATATTTATAGTGTGTGATTTATAAATATCCTACCTCACATATTTAGATTTTGGGCGTCTGGTCACTTATATATTATATCAGAATATAATATGCCACTGTAAAGCCTATTATGAATATTAAAATACGCTGAATCATGTGTCCTGTATCATAGCTGCATGAATGACCTTTGCAGCAAAAAACCCCGCGTCAAAATCAGTTAGGTATTCAGTGAGATATGATTAATTTAATGCGCTAACAGCTCATTGCACCTGGCAAACAAGTTACACTGAGTGGAGCTGGCGACCGGTCCAAGATGGCGGCTCCACGGCTCGTTCGTGCCAATAGGCAGTAGCGTTCGATGGGGCGTCTACCTATATGATGTCTATGGGTAGGTCGACGGAGGCTTCCATGTAGTTCCGCCATCTTGCAAAACTATAATAGCAGAGAGGGACAAAAAGTACTAAGCCAACGCGTTTCCACAACGCGTTTTCGGTCAGAAAGGCGCTTGAAACTGCACCGGCAAGTTTAAAAGTCTGGATTGCATTCTCATTATGGACCATACATATGCCGCGCCACAGGAGAAGAAAACATCGTCGCCAAAACAGTCAAAAATAGAACGTAAAAGGAAACGTGACCGTAGATTACAGAAAACAAGAGTTAATGTCGGGGAAGCTTTTTCTAGGTGGAAAGAGCTAATGCTGGATAAAGATTTCGAAAGAGACGCTGAAGTGGCCTGTTTTCTTCTCGACAGGTAAGTCAGTGTTACAATCTATATTATAATATTTTTTTTCTTTGCAACAATTCATTAGCTCAAGTTGTGAATATTTTGCTACGTGCATATAACTGTACAGACAATGAAAATTCATTGCTATTGCTAGACATAAATTGTACAAACCTCGGTTGCTGGCTCGGTCTTTGTAAACTTTCAATTCTATCAAGATCGTCTCTCGTAGCTGCCGGCATCTTTGTCGTCGTGTTATTGACTCTCACTCTCCTCCTCTTCCTCGTCCACCTCCTCGCCTAGATCCCACTGATCCACTGCCTCTCTTTCCTCTCCCTCTACCTCTACCTCTACCTCTTCCTCTCCCTATTGTTGAATCATCTGATGATATCTAACAATGCACATAATTCAGAAAATATAACGAATGAAGAAGACATAACTACTAATTACAATATTTAATGTTTTCCACAGTCAGTAATTCATACTGTAACATTCGTTTGTTAGTTGTCATGTTGCAGTTTGTTTGAAATAACACACCTGTTCACCTGAAGGAAAACTCGACGAAGTGCTATTAGTAGACATCCTGTCAAAGCTTTTTGGTACATATCGCCTACCGTAGATGCAACGCGCATTTGAAAAAGCGAGGCGCTGGAGAGCAAAATTAGTTTGAATGCAAAATACAATTTCACCACTAGATGGGAGTAATTCCTACTTACTGTCCCTTTAAACTTTATAATCAAAACGATGTTATGTAACAATGCTCGGGTATCAGAGTGCTATACTTTGTAAAACCTTTTTACCATTTCAATAAAGCTACTCAAATATGAATTTGTCAATTTTTCCATGTTTTATGGTATTTAACTCTCAACTGTATATTTGGAAATTTTACTAGTGACTGATGAAGCTATTACATGAAGCAAGAATGAGTAACAAAATGCTTTCTTTGTGTCCAGATTTGACTAATGCAAAAACTTTGATAAATATGTATTTAACAATGTCTAAAGGTATATCCAAATTCAAGTAGCTAATTATGTCAAGTTCCCAGCCACTAGGGAACATACAGTCATGTTTATGTTTATATAGAGAGTTAAACAGCCGTCTAGTGGTTGCACGATAGTATTACAGATGATAAATGGTTAATAATTTACAGATTAATATTTTAATAAATATTCTAGTAACATTTAGTAAAATCCCTTTAAATTACAACATGTTATATAAAAAAAATTACTGTTGTTTTAAATATTATTAAACCAAATTTGTGTTTTAAAAAAATGGATCCGTAGACAGGTGAAGTATTGGGCTAGTGCAGATACTAGACCTTCTTGAAGTACCATCACAATTACAATAGGTATAATATTACAATAAACTAATATGTCATTTAAACTGTTGAGGAGGAGAAGGAAACTACACAGCTCGAAATTCAGTATGAACACATAGCCTAATGGTACACAACTTATAATTTATATATTTTTTACTGTGTGTGTACATTAAAAGTACCATTCCGGTAGTAAGAACGATCCTGAACTAGATGAAGATAAATGTGGCGTATGATGTGTTTATTGAACCAATCAGATAATAGTAAGTTAGATCAGAATCAGAAGAGAGTCAGCGAAAGCCTCATTTGATTGGCTACAAGAAGGTGGTGGACCCGCCCTTCCCTGCTTGAAAATGACAAGTATAGGTCTCTGCAGGAAAGTAATGGGAGTTACGAGATCAAGGTGTTTTTACACCATGATACCTGATTAGTTGATGTAATAGTGACGTTAGGTTTAGGGGTGGGGTTGGGTAAGGGGGATCATTTAGATTGCATGATTCAGAAACACCCAGCAGTTTCAAAACACCCACATGGTGATAAACGCCCATTTGTCCCGAAAAAGAGAGTGAGAGAATCGTGCCAAAATTGTAAGCGCAGAGAAAAGATGGAGCTGTACATAACGGATTATTTTGGGAACTTTTTGCCCTACATACACAACAAATTATTAGGCAACAGTTTTTTTACACATACAGATTGGTTCTACACAGTGTAGTACAAGTTCTGGCAGTACAAGTTCAAATGTGCTTTGACTTTTGCTACTCCTTTTGCGGCATTCCTGTTGCAAAACTCACTTGCGCAGATTCAAGAGAGCAGAGCCGGGGGTGGGGCTTTGGTGCAAATGAAGAAATTTTATTGGTTGATGCCTGATCAATGAACAATGCCAAGAAAGAAATTTGTGTTTTATGCATATGTATCATTATTTGTAAAACACTGCAAACTATTTTCACTGAACATACTTAGCTTTTACAGGATTTTAAGACTAGATACATTTTGTCATTCAGATATTATCTGGTAGACAAATAATGCAATATCTTTCATATGTATATCCCACTGCATATCGATGTACCAGAGTTGCAACATAACTCTATTTATAACTATTCATAACTATTTTTTTGTAATAACAATATAAACTTCTTCATTGGGTTTAATTCCCAATTTGCTTGTCAGTAATGTACCTTTTTAAATTCAACATAAAAAAAAGAAAAAAAGAAAAGCTTATACAAATTGAGTGTTTGAAAATGTCTAAATTGTACATTAAAAAGCAAACCCTAAGAAATAAGCAGTTATGACCAACAATACTGTTTTGAGCAGCTAAAGTAGAACTGAATACATATATTTATTAAACATCAATAAGGCATTACATAATGAATTATATCAAAGATCACTTTGTCAAAAAAATTATAACTATCTTGTGGCCTCAAGATACTGACTCGTAACCTCAAGATACTGACTCGTAACCTCAAGATACTGACTCGTGGCCTCAAGATACTGACTCGTGGCCTCAAGATACTGACTCGTAACCTCAAGATACTGACTCGTGGCCTCAAGATACTGACTCGTGGCCTCAAGATACTGACTCGTAACCTCAAGATACTGACTCGTGGCCTCAAGATACTGACTCGTAACCTCAAGATACTGACTCGTGGCCTCAAGATACTGACTCGTAACCTCAAGATACTGACTCGTGGCCTCAAGATACTCGTGACCTCAAGACACTGACTCGTAACCTCAAGATACTGACTCTTGGCTTCAAGATACTGACTCGTGGCCTCAAGATACTGACTCGTGGGCTCAAGATACTGACTCGTGGCCTCAAGATACTGACTCGTTGCTTCAAGATACTGACTCGTGGTCTCAAGATACTGACTTGTGGCCTCAAGATACTGACTCGTGGTCTCAAGATACTCGTGGCCTCAAGATACTGACTCGTGGCCTCAAGATACTGACTTGTGGCCTCAAGATACTCCTCAAGATACTGACTCATGGCCTCAAGATACTCGTGGCCTCAAGATAAGTAAGTCGTGGCCTCAAGATAGTGAAGTGTCTGACACATGGACCCTTTGTTATTAAACTGGACCCTGTACATTCTGTGCAATATTCTCAGTTTTAATATTCAATGTAATAAAGTTTGCTGCAGTTCTGCTTCTATTTATTTACTAGTACTGTTCATCACAATCAATTCATTTGGTAATACAGTAATGTAAATCTTGTAGGCTGCATATCCATAGTCCTTTATATACACTTTTAATACAATTAAGCACACTTCTTTTTCACAAGGGCATTTTTGACTGTAGTGCGACTTTACTTTTAAAACATTTAGTCTTGTTTTATAATGTCCACTTTTTGTGTGTAAAAGTGCTACGAAGGTGAATAAGTTCTGTGCAATTCTGAAGAAGAAAAAAAAAAAGCGCAAAAATTAAAAACAAACATTTTCAGTCTAAATTTGCCGGTTCAAGGTCAGATGAATAAGCTAAAAACACTCTCTTGTTCATGGTCATTTTATTCATATGTGCAGAACATACACAAAATAAATCAGTTTAATAAACAATAACATATTTTTCCTCAAGATAAATAAAAATGACAACATTCCAGAGAACCAACCACTAAATAACATGGAGTGAGGCTGTGGACGTCTTTACGTTTTCATAGTGCCATTAATTCTGCTTCACTTCACATCAGTAAAATTATCACTCTTAACTGCTGTTAATGGGAACTATAAGCTTCTTATTTGAAGCTTATTTGTAGTTGCTATATTCCATATAGCAACTACAGAATGGGCAAAGATGTTTCATAACTAGAGCATTTATTTTTAGGCACTTCAATCAAAGGCCATGGTAGTAATCTAGCAGTAACTTTTGAGACCAAGACTATAACTGTCAAACCAGGTGCACCCTAAAAATGAAAGCAATGGCATAAAGACGTCCTTGAGGTCAAAACAAATATGGATCAAAAACCTTCACTTGAGTACAGGAATAAAAATGTGCATCACAATTCTTTTGCTGTAAATATGAACAGAGTATTAACTCAAAAAAGAAGACATTCAATAGCCACATAATTAGAATAAAGAAACATATTATCTTTAATTTAAAGTGATGGAGCAACATAGCAGGATAAAAGACATACAGAATGCAACATAAAGTCTTACAAATGGACACTAGATGGTAAACAACTAACATTGTCAATATTTCCCAACACACAGGTGAGCTTGCAAGAAAAAAACAGAGGTCAGAAAGTATAGAGAATGAAAATACTGCAAAGGGATATCAAGTCAAGAAATGACCAATAGCCCTACATACAAGTACAAAAATTCAATCAATAAATGCATTAACTGTTTGTTTTGACCATTATGGCCAATGAAACATGGCCCCATAATGTTTCATTTGGCTCATTCAGGAACCAACAGTAATGGAATGTGCAAAGAATGAAAAGAACGCCCGCCTTGAGCCAGGTTAAAATACAAAGATGATATACATTCACAGCGTGTATGACTCACAATGGTCAGGAAATTCTAGAGACCTTAAACAACTTGACGTGCATTGATTAAGATTATAACACGAAAATTAGCAGGGTCCTTTAAACATTTCATGTAAACTATTATGCTACAAAGAAATTTCATTGCACTTTTGTCTTCATAGAGAAACCAATTACATTAATTACCAAAGCAATTACTGAAGTTGAGCAAAACATTTTAAGATTAGAATGTGATCTATCATCTAACTGTCCAGTCCATCGAGGAACTCTCCTTCAATGATGTGCTCTAGGCGTTTCATGACCCGATCACTACTGGGTGGTGGGTAATCAGCGACATAATGCGGGAGGTGTGCAGAAGAGCCATTAAAAGAGCAGCACAGGGTGCTGAAGAATGGCACGAGATCCACGATAGAGCAGAGAGAACGTAGTGTCAGCAGAGGAAACTCTACTCGATCTGTGCTCGACTCACCAGCTGTTCCATTCAGCTCCTGAACACACATTCAAGATATTTACAGGCTGAGAATTGGGTCTATTTGTGAAAAAGCACCAAATTTACTGGTTATTTCACAGATACACTGAAGCATGTGTTACTGTGCCTGGAGATCTTACCCCATAGCGTCGGTTTATTCCATCCAGAATCCTAACAATGTGTGGTTTACACTCTTGTTCACCTTCCAGAAGAGTGTTTCCTGGTCCATCATAATGGTCGACATCTACTTCAGGAATGAAAGCCCAGCGATACCTGCAAACAAGCAAATAAATTCATACATAAAGTTCATTTTAACGGATCATGAACATTGAATTTTACGGTGCGGAGCAGATCAGAAGCCATATTTGTTGTTTCAGGAATTAAAGGTCACTAGAAGTAAGAGGGAACCTATTGACCTTTACTGATAGCTGTAAATGTTGGGGCAACTATGACAGTCCATTTAGATTAAAAATGTAAAAGAGCAAACACACACACACACACACACACACACACACATGTATTTCAAGTATTATATATTCTCTGAAAGAAAGCTTAGAATTTAGCACACAGTCATATAAACTTTAATGGGGATTTCTGGGGTTATTTTGGCAGTAAAATCAAGCCATTTTCACTGTATGGAATATAGTGGCCTTAAAAGATGTGAGGGTAAGTAAAATGATTACACAATTGTAATCTTTGAGTTAAGTTAAGTCTTACATACACTACCATCAAAAGTTTGGGGTTGATAGGATTTTCAAATGTTTTTAAAAATAAGCGTCTTATGCTCACCAGAGCTGCATATAAAAACAGAAGTATTGTAAAATATTATTACATTTTAAAATGTAATTTGTTCCTGTGATTCAGCAGCCATTATTCCAGTTTTCAGTGGCACTTAATCCTTCAGAAATCAAGCTTATATGGAGCTCAAGAAACATTTCACGACTTCACCCTTACATCTAATCTGAAAGCGAATAGTAAGCATATTGGCATGCTGTCCTGGGGGAGGGGTCCGGGCACGGAGCATAGCCCTAACCCAAAGAACTCCCCCTATCCCTAATTTGAGATAAAATAGATTAGAAGTGAGGAGTTGGGGTGGAGGAGGGTTACCGAAAAACTGTCGTAGGACAGGAGGTAGGAAAGCTGGATATTTGTACACTTGTTGTGCTAGTTAAGATGGTTAGCTAAACGAGATGCACCTGTGCAAAACTGAATGATTATCTGATCTTGCTCCTCCCGAACATTGTTAATAAAACCCCATTTATTACTATTATCAATATTGAAAAGTTAATATTTTTGTGGAAAACATGATGTATTTTAATCTGAACGTACTTCAGGATTATCTGATGAATAGAAACCTAGAAAGAATTGCATTTGTTTGATTTTCAAACATTTAAAAATGTATTCACTGTCATTTCGAATCAATTTAATTGATCCTTGCTGAAAAAAGTAACAATTTCTTTAAAAAAAAAAAAATAATCAACTGACCCCCAAAACATTGACCAGTAGTGTATTTTTCCAATGTGGCTATTAGACAATGTCCAACCACTGATTCTGTTCTTAAGAAGTTTAAGTAACCACAAATTATGAAAATTCTTAAAAAATGTTATCACTGCTATGGCAAGAGTAAATGGTGACAAACATTCACTGGTGTCTCACATTTGAAACAGAGGCATGTGCTCAGGAGGGAAGGACACAGCGGTGT